>NC_056727.1:807098877-807373877 GCF_019279795.1 Protopterus annectens
ACTAAGGGAGAAGATTCATTATTTAGAGAAGATCAGTTATAAAACTGATTCATAAAATCATATATAGGGTAAGCACAACATGAAACGTTTAGAATGATGAAAGAACGTGAATATGAAATGTAGAAACAGACTGATTGGGAAAGTGATTTAATAAAAGAGAAACAAAATGGCATGTGTGCTAAAATGATGTATACATTTTATAATAACAAAAAATCACATCAAATATAGGCCAACAGAGGCAAGACAACTATTTCTAAAATTGATTTGGCACTTTCTTCTTACAAGTAGCAGACTACTTCAGAGTTACATGCAGAAAAAATGCTGTCAATTAAACATATCATGTAGTCACCTGATTTTTTAAAACCTAGTCATGTTATCCATCCACTCATCCAGTGTGGTTTCTAAAGAAATATGCATTTCATCGAGTTTTTAAAACTCAGTATTCAAAAGGCCGAGACTATATGATTGAGTTTCCGAAAACTCTAAATTAAGAGAACAAATCTATGTTTTTGTGGTGGACAAGCCTCCAACACCACCTGCACATTATATATACCAATTCTGAGACTTCACTACAGTGAGGAAAAGGGTAAATTCCCCATTGATTCACTTTTATGTTGATTGTGGCTTAGTGGGGATTGGGGAATTTACCCTGTTCCCCACTGTAGTGCGATCTCAGACTTGGTATATATAAATTGCAGGGTATGTGGGGGTGTTGATTTCTTTTTTTTTTTTTTTTAGTTTTGAGTTTTAGGAAACTCGATCATATGGATGGATCACGTGACTAGGCTTTAACAACTCACATGACTACACAATATATTTCATCAACATCATTTGTGGAATATGTTATTCTGAAGAAGTCTGTCACTTGTCAAATGAAAGTGATTAATACATTTTAAGTGTATTCACATTGTCTCCATTCCTTTGACTTCAGCATGAATTTCTGGTTATGGTTCTACTTTACTTGTCTGATATAATGCGATTTATTTATAAAATCTGTCACAAAACATTTGATATGTACAGGTGAAATGGGGCAAATGTCTTGTAAAATCTGCATATTTTTTATAATTTGAAATACTGAGAAAACAATAATAATAAAACAAAGGACTGCATTTAGGAATGTCAGAAACATTTCAGACTTTTATACACATAATCATTCTTTGGCATCATACAAAATTCATTTGGATCACAAATTTTTCATTCTTGAAGGAATTAATAAATGTGGAAAATTAAGAACTTCCTATATAGCAAAGTGAAGCAAGATGAATCAAGAAAATAGTACGGAGTATTACATTATAGACTGAATAACATTTGGCTTGACTTGTGTAATATATCTTGCACCTATCTATAGGTGAAATGCAGAGATACCGTACCAAGCCAAATACAGAGAGCGTTCTGTCAGCTGATAAAAGTTGCTGTTCAGAAATAAACTCATTTCAGTAGGAGCTCTTGCACTGTAATGTATAATGAATGGTGATGGTATTCATTATGTTGTTCATTTAAGTAGTGCACTAACTTCCTCTAAAAGCACTAATGCAGTAGAATAAGGAAACCTTTCCTACAGTTCTATATCACACATTACTGTATATTGCGCACCCCTGCTTAAGGTACTTTGAAGGACCTACTACACTGTTGGGTGCACAGCAGATCACTCCATGTGTCTTTGTTTTTAGTTATCTGGGTTTTCAAGTGTGTACATTATCATCATCAACCCCGTTGTTCCCATTTTCTACATGGGGTCAGGGTGTCGTGTTAACTGCCACCATCTCTTTTGATTCAATGCTGCAATCCTGTCTTCTTCACACTCATGCCTGACTGTCACAGATCTTCACTCAAACAATCCATCCACCTCTTTGCTGGATGCCCTTGTTTCCTCTTACCTTCTTTCTGTCTGAACCAAATCTTCTTCACCAGATTGTTTTCTGCTTTTCTTCGCATGTGCTTGAACCACCGCAATCTGTTCTCTTTGATCTTTTCTGCAATTGGTGCTACTTTGGATTCTGCTCTTATGTCCTCATTTCTTTAACTGTCCCACAGTGTGCATCCTACCAACCATCTCGGGCACTTCATTTCCTTCACCTGTAGCTTCCTCGTCTATTTTGCCTTTGTTGCCCAGGTTTCTGTACCATACAATAGTACTGTTTTGTGCACATTACTTTTCAGTTTCTTTCGCATTCTTCTGTCATACAGTACACCTGACATTCTATGCCAGTTGGCTGCAACCCCTCTGATTCTAGTTTTGATCTCTTCATTCAGACTTACCTTTTCCTCAACCACCCCTCCCAGATAGTTGAAGCTATTAACCTGTTTCACTGTCTTCCTTTCTATCTCAATTCTTAGCCTCTTCTGATTTCCCCAATTTGCTGCCATAACCACTGTCTTGTTTGTATTTAGTTTAATCTTATATGCCTTCAGTTTTGTGTTTCATTCCCCTAACCTTTGCTGAAGTTCTTGCTTAGAGTCTGCCTGTAATGCCACATTGTCTGCATACAGCAACTTTGTTGATCTGTCCCCTCCAACCTGTTTGCTATTGTATTTCATCACCTGTGTGAATAGCACTGGGCTCAGAGATGAACGCTGATGTACACCCACTCCCACTGTGAACTCCTCTGTGAGAGTCATTGGGTAATTGTACATAGTCTGGACTAATTCTACAAATGTTACTGGAACTTCAAGCCACCACAGTGCAGCCCAAATCATCTTTCTTGGGACCTTGTCATATGCTTTCTCCAAGTCCAGAAATGCCCAGTTGGACTCTTTCCTCATCTCTAGCTTCTTCTCAACTATCTGTCACACAGGGTTAGTTGTGCTACGTCCTGATCTGATTCTGAACTGCTCATCTCCCATCTTAATTTCTACTACTCTGTGAATCCTTTTATCAATCACCCTCTCCAGAACTGTCATGCAATGTGACAGGAGTTTATCTCTGAATTGCCCACAGTTGCAGCTGTCCCATATGTTCTTGTACACTGGCATAAGTATGCTTATTCTCTAGTCATTTGGGATTTGCCTTTCTCTCCACACTGCTATGAGTATCCTCAGGAGCCATTTCTCCCCTATCTCACCCAGCATCTTTATCATATCTGCTGTGACCTCATCGGAGCCTGCAGCTTTCTCTGACTTCATTTTCCTTAGTGTTATGCTTACTTCATCTAGGGTGGGCTCCTCTTCTTCTCCCATCATAGGCTGTGTTTGGGGCATTACAACCTCTGTAGGGTTTTCTTCATTTAGAAGCTACTGGAAGTACTCCTTTCATCTGCCTTTGATGCCTTGTGGAATGATGAGCAGGTTGTTGCCAGTATCCCTTATGAAGGGTGTCTATCTCCTTTATCTTTCTGTCTTTGTCTTGTAATCTGATATAGTTTCTTTGTGCCACCTACTGACGCTGGTTGAGTGCCTCTGATGCCCTGTTCTTTGTATTGCAGCTCCTTTCCTAGCTTCTTTGTTAACCAAACAGTATTTCTTCCTAGCCTGGACTGTCTTTTCTATCTCCCACTTTTTCTTGCACTCTTTCTTTCGATGATATCCTGGACTTCTGTATTCCACAACCAGCTTTCCTTATATACCTTATTTCCATACCTGGCTTGGCTACATATCTGTTCTGTAGTCCTCACACATGCTGTTTTGAGGTGCTGCCATTGTTATTCAGCTCCACCTTTTTCCTCTTCTTGGGGTGCTAGAGCCCTGAGTAATCCCTCGAGCTGTTGTACTTTCTCTCCAATCAACTTTCAGGTCTTCAGCCAGGTTTCTATTGAACCTAGAGCCTTATGTGACCACTCCTTGCAGCTTATTGTGGCAACCAGTGGTTTATTTTGTGGGCTGACTGTTTCACTGGGAATGACTTTGCAATCAGTGACTCTGCCCCCAGTGCCAGGAGGTCTACCTGATTTGTATGTTGGCCACTCTTGTATGTGATCTTCTAACTGTCTCTCTTTCCGAACCATGTTTGACTATCAAGCCATTTACCAGACAGAAGTCTAGAATGGGCCTGGCCTCTCCTTCATTACTCCTGTTGCCCCATCCATGTGTACCCAGACTGTCCTCATATCCTGTTCTATCTGTCCCAATATGTGCATTCAAGTCACACATTATCAACAACAAATCATGTTGACTTGCTTTATCTAGTAGGTCGTGCAACTGCTATCTGAATGCACTCTTTTCTTCACTATCACAACCCTGCTGTGGGGCAGAGGCTGAGATTATGAATACTGTCCCACCATTACACTAGAGTCTGATTGCCATGTGTCTGTCACTAATTCTGATGATATCCCTCACTACATTCTGAAGCCTTTCTCTCACCACAGTTCCATCACCATTTCTTGCCTGTCCTCCTCCTGGGTAGTAGACTCTGGATCCCAAGCCAAATGGCTTTGCTGCACTGGCCTTATATCTTGCCTCTTGGACACTTAGGATGTCCAGCCTCCTCAGTGCCATCATGTTATCAACTTCCAAGCTCCATACACTGAATGTTGGAATTTTAGTTCATGTTTGGCAGGTTGATTGGTTTTGCATCCAGCTTTCAGAACAGAGCTCTCCCAGGTAAACCAGGCGGGGCAAGTGGACACTGGCTGACCAGTAGTTTATTTATGCAGGTTTGCTGGGCTTTATGGTGAGCACACACTGGCTAATAGGGGCACATATACCCCTCCCACCATTAGCATGAGTCCCTGGTGTAGGTTGGAGTAGGCTGAGTCCTCAGCCCACTTATCACCTGTAACTACCTGCACCCATTTGATGACATTAGTCAACATGATTGAATCATCTAGAGCCATATTTTACACCATTGAGTGGCCAGCTCTGCCATGGTGTGCAGTCTGTGATCTGTGTTCTCCTATTTTGTGGATACTGCGCACCACAATAGATGCCCAAAGCGGTTGGTCTATACAACTATTCCCCCTATAGGGCATCATGTAGATTCTGTGCTGCTGCTGAGATGGAAACACTCAGCATGTTTTTGGATGTGGGAGGAACCCACAGAGACACAGGGAAAACATGCAAACTCCAAAGACACATGGGCCAGAGGTCAGGATCAAACCTTGTACATTGTGGATGGGCAGCAAAGGCCTTAACCATTTTGCCTACTGGTCTGTATCCAGCAATGTATCAAATATGTACATATGCATGCTCATAACTTCAATAGCAATGTTCAGGCTGTCAGGCCATTGTGGAGCACTGAATGCTCAAACACAGATTGTATGTTTACTCGTCAACCCACTTACCAATATTCTTATTATAAGAGTCTAAATTCTATAGTCTTCTTATGTTGACTGAAAGTTTGGTATATGTTGAATTAGATATGAATTTCTATAGGTCATTATGTTTATAAGTTTTAGCATTTAGCAGCCTAAATTATCTAATCAAAAATGCTATATAGGCTAAGATTATTTTGTCTCATATGTATCTATATTGTAGATTGAACAACTTTAACCATTTATATTTTCCATATAATTATGATCTTGTACCAAGATGACTTTTTACATCAATTTCCTCTGAATCATCTTAAGACTTTTAAGTTGACCTACAGAGTAATAACAAAAGATGCTACTGTACTTTAGTATCAGTCAGCTATTTGTTTTATATAAATTAACAAGGCAGACCTCATTCCCAGTTATGAAATTCTTTAATAATATTTCTATCTGCCTCAATGTTTTATAACATATTATACTACATGCTTACCGGAGAGACTGATTTGGAATAAATGTTCTGCCTTCGTAAAACAAAGTCCATCTCTCATTATCTTCAAAAAGAATTTGGATAAATAGATGGGAAACTGCAAATTCACTCCCGGGGTACTGCCCATGTGCCCTATGGACAGAGGCAATCTGTAAAATGACTCAGGGCTCCAATATCCAAAGACCAACCTCCCTGGTATTACCCCATCCTATATCTGGAAAATTAAGATATGATGTTGTCATATCCTGGGTATTATTGGCTAGGCTTGTAAAGGCTCTTGTGCCATTAGCCTAGCAGTCACCAATGAACCTATGAAATGAAAAAAATAGATGTTACCATGATACCTAGATCTTTGACTATTTTCTTACTTCTGTCAAAGTATTGGACTGTAAAAATATGTTCTTATTCTGGGCTTAACAAAATATATAATTTTGGGCTGCTCCAATGACATAGAGGTATAAAGCACCAATTATGGCCCACCCAACTCAGGTTTGCTTGGTGACTCAGGTGACTGATACAGCAGTACAGAGGGATGGCCATTCCCATCATGGAGAGGACACTTATTGGTGATGCTCTTTATGAGGAGGCATGGTCCAAAGAGTGGTGTTGTCCTCAGATATAACTGAGGATGTGTGTAGGGTATATGATAATAATAATAAAGAAAAAAAAACAGATGGAAGCATAGATGGCCAAGCCCCTAGGATGCCCTTAAAATACAGGACTGGCCCTCGCAACACAAGAGTAAATCTGGGAAGGCTGGTAATAATGTGGTCCAAAGTGGCAAAAAAGCCCCAGAGATTTTACATTTATCAGTGTTAAAATGGAGTCCAGGTATTTGAACCCACGTCACAATATCTTTCATCTATAAGTTGAAAATATCATAATCCCAATTACAGGTTATCAAAAAAATCTTGCAGTCATCAGCATATTTACTTAGCCACTTTTTTCTTTTTTTATTTTTAAGAATTGTAGAACATACATTGTTAAATAATGTTGGGCCAAGTACATAGGTTCATAGGTAGGTACTAGGCTATCGGCACAAGGGCCTAAGTAAGCCTAGCCAACAAGGTTCTCTGGCTTACGCCATCCAAAAAAGTTAATTTCCTGTGCCCCTGTTGAGCGGAGCCACAGAAGTGATCCCCGGGGTGTATTTCCTATTTCCCATCCACTCATCAAGATTTTTCTTGAAGAGTGCTAATGAGGAACTTTGCTTGACATAGATGGGTAGCTTGTTCCAGAGTATAGGAAGTCTCTGGGACAGGAATCTATCCCTCTAGCATGTCCTGTTTATTGGTGTGACAAGGTTTAGGTCCCTAGAGTGTGTAGCTCGGAGGGATTGAGATTTCTTTAGGTGTAGCATGTCCAACAGCTCTGGGTCTGACATAGCTTTATATGTTAGGCAGAGATCTCCTCAGAGTAGACAATATGCTACAGAGTAAAGCTGGAGTTTTTTGAGACGGTCAGTATAGGGCATCTGTTTGAGGCCAGTAATCCTCTTTGTGAGGTACTTCTGTGGCCTTTCCAGCTGCTGCAGATGTCTTGTGAGGTACATTCCAAAAGGAGTGTTGTATACTCTATAATGGGTCTAATGAGTGCCGAGTGGAGGGGAACAATGACCTCTTTTTTTCCCTTTTGTGATGAAGTGTGCCACATAGAAGGATTTCCTGACTACTGTGGTGATGTGATTATCAAAGGAGAGACTACTGCCCACCTGGGTCCCAAGGTCTCTTATCACACATTTGGCGTTAAGTAGACTGCCGTTTATGTGGTAGTTCATGGGTACAGAAACCTGGGGAACTCCTACTATCACATGTAGATAATCTGATAGCTCACTTTGTATAACAACTGATTGTATTTTTCCTGAAACTCATGATAAAATACATCATGTTAGATAAGAATTGTATTTTACATTTATTAAGGCTTTATATGTTGTTAAGTGAGGCAAAGAATCCATGACATTAGCTATATCCAAATAAAATCAGAAAGTAATCCCATATCCATCACAATTGTTAATTGATCATAAAACTCTCCAAATAGACCTGCCTTTAATAAACTGATGTTAATTTGTATCATGAATAAGATGTTCCTTACATTTGCAACAAATCTATTATACATCTCTCAAAATATTTATCTAGGATAGATTTTAAGCTAATAGGCCTGGAATTGTGAATGTTAGGTGTGTTGCCTTTTTTATGCACTGTGTGATTTTTTTTCCAGGAGATTGGTATTGTACCTGTTTGAAGTCATTTGTTGAAAATTATAAAGAGAAATCACTGCACTTCAGCTGCTATGTTGAATAGCAGTACATCGAGGATGTTATTTGGGCCCTTAGATATATTCTTATTTAATAATTTTAAGGTATTTTTCATACAGTCAGTACTTGTTACTGGACAATGTTCTTCCTTTTCACTGTCATGATATAACATTTGATTACTCATGGAATTACTCTGCTGGTTGCCAATATTGCCAAAGTACTTTTTACATTCATTAGCTATGGTCCTTGGGTTAGTTATTAATGCTCCAGTAATCAATGCTGAACAGAATGGATGTCATGCAATGCTTGTATAGTTACTGTACTTATAATATTCCTGCTTATTATGTAGAGAAATTGCCAGTTTACTCTTAGTTCTAATTTGCCCTTTAACGCCTTACAAATTTTATTTAGTCTACGCTTGTATCTTTGCTTAGGAATTATTTCTATAGTTTGAAAAATGTTTTCCTTTTCTTGTATAATATGATAAAAGTGGGA
Source organism: Protopterus annectens (assembly GCF_019279795.1). Classification (NCBI taxonomy): domain Eukaryota; kingdom Metazoa; phylum Chordata; order Ceratodontiformes; family Protopteridae; genus Protopterus; species Protopterus annectens. Next base: position 807,107,297 of record NC_056727.1, read on the forward strand.
CTCCACTAAAAAAGCAGTCTGTCTTATTTGAAACTACCATTTTTAAAGTTTGTCATGGATTCAATACCTGTAGATAATACAGTTTCCAAAGTAAAGTAACCAAAATTGCATTCACACATTAAACTTACTTTTAGCCAATGAGTATTGCTTAAAGAATTTATTTCATTGTGATATAATAAACCATGATAATATTTAATTGTCCAGTTTACTGATTTGAAATTCTTGTTCATTTTGAGCAAAATGGAAATCTGATCATATGTGCCAAGAGGTAGGTGAATAACAACATGCATGATTAAATTATGAACACTGGTGACAACTAGATATAGTAGTTTGGGATTCTACCACAAGTGCTCAAGCCATTTGCTAAAAGAAAAAAAAAAAAATAGTTAGTTGCACTTCGAAAAACAGACTTAGCATGAGCAACAGTAAACTTCTCTTCCCTTGAAACTCACAATTCCATGAGAATGCACTGAAACTCATAATCCGTTGAAAACGCACTTAAACTCAAACTCACAATTCTGTCAGCAATCTGGTAGTTCATGTAGAAAATTCAGGCTCTTGTCAACACTGAAGCTTACAATTCCTTCAGCAGTTTGGTAGCTGGTATAAAGGATTCAGGCTCTTGTCTCCTGTAACTAAATTACAGGGTCAAGCATGATCAAGTTAATTGACTAACCTGGCTCTCCACTCCACTAGGACATTAGATACCATACCTCCGTACCTCTCAATCTCTTAGCACAAGAAGTCTGGACAAAGCCTAAAATAATGGGGGGGGGGGGCAAAGGCCCAAAAATAGGGACAAATTTCAAATAGTGCTCTTTTAGACTTAGAAAGTTGCTAGAATAATATGATTTGTCTTAGCATGCATTTTCTGAAGGATATGAAGTCTAAAACTCAAACATATGACATTATTTAGTTATTTAAATCCTCAGTGATTTGCAAGAAAACCGCACAGTTCATGAGGACTAGGCCAAAAATATGAGGCAAAAATGTGGACAGTTGAGACGTACAGTATGCATACCTCTCAGTCTCTTCATACAAGAAATCTGGACAAAGCCTAAAATAATGGAGATACAATGGCACAAAATAGGGACAGATTTTATATACTGCTCTTTTTAACTTAGAAATTTGCTAGAATAATGGGATTTGTGTTAGCATGCATTTTCTAAAGGACATGAAGTCTGAAATTCATAGATATAATCATTTAGTGACTTCTATCTTCCGTTAATTGCCAGAAAACCACACATTTTAAGAGGAACTGGCCAAACATATGAGGCAAAAATCTGGTCAGCTGAGAGGCATGCATACCTCTCAACCTCTTAGTGTAGGAAATCTGGACAAAGCCTAAAATAACAGGGATGCAATGGCTTAAAATTGAGGATAGATTTTAAATACTGCTCTTTTTAACGTAGAAAAGTTGCTAGAATTACAGGATTTGTGTTAGCATGCATTTTCTGAAGAATGAGAAATCAGAAACTCATATGTCTGTTATTATTTAGTGACTTTAATCCTCTGTGAATTGCCAGAAAATCACAAATTCTATGAGAAACAGAGGCTAAATCTGGACAATTGAAAGGTATGTTGAAATACACATGTACACACACGCACACACACACACACCTACCTACCTTCTCTCTGCTCTCACATAGCAACACACATAAATACACATTCTCTCTCACACAGCAACACACACACTTTCTTTCTCACACAGAATGGAACCACTAGTTTAAATTATATATATGCACATACACACACACTTTATCTCTCGTATGAACAGAACAGCTAGTTTAAATTACAAACAAACATACATTCACACACGTTCTCTCATATAGAAATGGAATGGCTAGTTTAAATTGCATACACTCACATACATATGTATATACACACACACACATACACACACACACACACACACACACACACACACACACACACACACACACACACACATGCGCACACACACTTACCTTCTTTCTTAGAGGAACAGCTAGTTTAAATTCCGTGTGTAAGTGTGGAATGTGTTTATTTCCTACTTCCAGTGTGGTGACACAAACATAGTTCTCCTTAAAGGAGAAGATATTGCCATTGCAGCATTTAATTTTTTTTTTTGTTTTGTTTGATTTTTTTTTTTTAAATATATTATTAAAGTGGATGCCTAAGCCTCCTGGCCAGAGTGGGCCTTCTCCCCTAGCCAGGGGGCCCTAGGTGACTGCCTATGCTGTGTACAGCAGATCCAGCTGTACAATAACTGCTGTATTGACACCCACAAATGAAATTCTGCTAAACATGGACAAAGGCATCCTCTTCCACCCTATTTGGGCATTTGACCTTCTTAACCAAACCATTCTCAATTTTCTTTTGATGCAAGTATCAACCCCAAAATCAATGCTTGGTTCAAATACTTCCTATGCACAAGCACCTCTAAGGTTAAAATTAAATCATCAACTTCTACAGAGAGCCTATTTCTGACCAGAGTGCCCTGGGGTTCAATCCTGGCACAACATCTCTTCTCTGCCATTATAAACAAACTTCCTTTTGATCTTCACCATCTCCCATTATTTTATTATAAGGTAGTGTTATGGTCATCTGTAGGTCCAGTCCAAATACTCTGAATTAGAAAACTGACTTCAAAACTCCTGCTTAACCCCAAATAAAAATAAATCTAGGATTTTTGCACCTATCAAAAACTGGTAAGAAACTATAAAACACAAAACATCAGAGACCAGAACAGCCTCCCCTAAGAGGCCACCTCTGCCTTCAAATATCTTAGCATGCAGCAAAGCCAGAACTTAACGTTTTAATTCTATATTGAGAAAACAGGATAAAAAATTAACTACTTTCTCTGCTGGGCTTGTTAGATCTATAACTTTCAACCATGTTCAGAGCAGTCATAGACAAAGGGATACCTTTTGCTCAACTTGAATATAGATTTCAACTAATTTACACAGCATCAATGAAAAATGCCACAATCCTTCAATTATTATCCAATAAAATCTGTCACCTCATAGCCAACTGCCCTAAACAAGAACACTACTGCCTCTCAATAAAAAGGCTACCTGATCTTTCACTAGGATCTCTACTCTTCAGAGTTATGAATCAGGACACTCTCATGCCAACCCCCCCCCCACACACACACACCAAACTAGTTCCCATCACCTTGACTATGATCTCAGTAGCCAACCAATATCAGGATAAACTCTACAAACTCCCTAAAAAACTTGCAGTGCACAAAACCATATCCTTTCCCTGTTAGAACGTATATTTTGGGAAGAGCACCCCCACTCTTTAAAGGACCACCCCAACTTCAACAAACCCAGATTCTTGTTTAAAGATTTCCTCTTAGAGCAGAGACAATGCAAATGCCTTTCTTTAGGCCATATCACTTAAACACCCCCATTCAGTCCTTCTACCTGTTCCTTTGTTAATCTTGTCCATCCCGATAAAATTCAACCACAACTTGTATTAGGTACATTGCCCCTGCTGTTGTCTCTTAGGTCATTCATTTCATTTTTTTCTATTTTTGTTTAACCCGTGTCATCATTTGTAAGATAAACCTTGTTTGTTGATGTTCACATATTGTATTTGCATCTAGTTATGTGTACTCCAACTACTTTTGCATGCCATGTTTCTTGTGTCTTTGCATTATGTACCCTGGTTATTAATTGTCTGTATACAACCTGGGTTTTGCCTGACAATGACCAGTTTTGATGAGTGCCCTACCCTAGTAATAAAACGTAAATAAATAACAAGGATATAAGCCCACTTAATCTACTGTATGTGCTATTTATGTGCATTGCTACTTGTCTATATTTTCTGTATGTTTTTCTCTCTACTTGTCTTCTTATCTTACCCATATTGAAATAGTATTATTCATGGAGTGTAAATCTATATAATACTGTTGATTGTTTTTGTAACTGGAGCTTATTTTACTTTTGTTTTTTTACCTGTATTAGAAAATTGTTCTTTTGGAGTGTAAATCTGTACAATACTGTAAATTGATTTTGTAATATGGATCTCCACTGAAAATGGGTTACTAGCCCAGCTGGACTAACCCGGTTAACAAATGTCAATAAATAAATAAATAAAGTGGTATGTATCATCATACTCAGTGATTCCCCATATGATTCAAAGTTTAAGTGAATGTTCCTGGATAGTTAAGGCAAGCAAACCATTCTGTGGCAGAGATATCATCATAGGTTCATAGGTTCATACTAGGCTATCTGCCCTAGGGCATTTAAAAGCCTAGCCAGAGTGTGTGTGGCTTTCACCACCCCTTAGGATGAGAATACTATACCCATTAGTTTGCTGTGCCTCTGTCCAGCAGTGATACAGAGATGATTCCCGGGGTAAACCTACGATCTCCCATCCACTCGTCAAGATTTCTCTTGAACAGAGTCAGTGAGGGGCTCTGCCTCACATGGACTGGGATTCTGTTCCATAGTGTAGGGAGTCTCTGGGTGCTGAATCTGTCCCTCCAGCACGTCCTATTTATATCCGTGTTGAGGTTTAAGTCTCTTGCTCTCGTGGCTTCGGTGGATTTGGATTTTTTGAGGTGGAGCATGTCCGTTAATTCCGGGTTGGACATGGCCTTGTATGTCAGGCACAGATCACCTCTGAGCAGATGGTATGCGACTGAATGGAGCTGGAGTTTCTTCAGTCGGGCATTGTATGACATATGTTTGAGCCCCTTTATCCTTTTGGTGAGGAACTTTTGGGGTCTTTCCAACTGCTGCAGGTGTCGGGTAAGGTTCATTCCGAATGGGGCGTTGTACTCAATCATTGGTCTGATAAGTGAAGAGTACAGGGGTACAATGACCTCTCCTGATCTGGATGTGAATCCCTTCATGATCAGGTGGGCAATGTAGAAGGTCTTCCTAACCACTTTGGCAATGTGAGTGTCAAAAGAGAGGTTACTGTCAACTTGGGTCCCCAGGTCCCTGATAACTTCTTCCGTGTTTAATGGATTACCACCTATGTGGTAATTAGAGGTTACCTTGTTTTTCCCAAAGGGTATGACTATACATTTTTTGGCATTTAGCTTAAGGCCATGGCTCTGGCACCAGTTATCCATTTCTATGAGACCTTTCTGGAGGATGTCTGTGTCTGATGGAGTGTCAATTATGGTGCCCAGTTTGCAGTCATCTGCAAATTTTGTCAGCCACAATCCCCTATGTTTGCCTGCACTTCAGAAAAATAAATGCCGAACAAGAGGGGCCCAGGACTGAGCCCTGTGGGACACCGCTCGTGACCGGCTTAGAGTCTGACATGGCACCAGCAACTCTAACCCTGTGTGTTCTGTCCTTGAGCCAGTTTGCAACCCATCTTGTGACATATGGGTTTACATCTAAGCTGGTGAGCTTTTCTATGATGCCCGAGTGGGGTATTGTGTCTAACGCTTTTGCTAGGTCAAGGTAGGCTGTGTGAACTGCCTTACCCTCATCAATGGCCTTAGTGACTGTTTTGAAAAAGTCGACCAAGTTCAAGAGGCAGGATCTGCCCTTGACAAAGCCAAATTGGGTAGGATCCAGTGTCTGTAGGTCCCCAATGTCTTTATTTATGAGTTCCATTATGATCCTCTCCATAGCTTTGCAGACAAGGCTCATCAAGTTTATGGGGCGGTAATTTCCAGGGTCCGTAGAAGCACCGCCTTTGTGGAGTGGGACCACAGTTGCCGTACGCCATTCTTTGGGTACGTATTCTGTAGTAAGGCTAAGATTAAACAGCAGCCTTATGTGTGGGTTTAGTTCCTCATTGAGTTCATGTAGCACACAGCCGGGGACACCGTCCGGTCCCATTGATGCTGTGTTTTTTGCTTCAGAGAGAGCAGCTCTCACCTGGACATCTGAGATGTTTGGGAGGCTAGACTCTGGTGGGATAGATATTTCTCCTTTTGGGGGGGAGGGAGGAATTTACACTGAACCTGTCTGCCAGTATGTAGGCAATGTCTGTGGGTTCAGTGATTTTTTTGTATCATTTTGGACTAATTCTGAGCATATCTGGGAGTTTCCACCCAGGTTTCTAACATAGCTAAAGAAGGCTTTATGATTGTCTTTTGTGTCATTAGCGATTTTTCTCTCAAAGTTGGCCTTGGATGATTTTATGAGTGATCGTAGTTTTTGCTAGTATTGATCAGAGATGCCTTCCGTTTAGGGATTTTGCTCTGTCATGTAGTAGCTTTCTCCTCTTGTTGTAGAGTTTGTTTATGGCTGGAGTCCACCAGACCGGGCGCCTGCCTTTGGTGGAAAGGGTCTTGATTTTATTAGGGATTGCTTGATCCATACATTCCTGGAGGTGCTCGTAGAAGGCATTTGTAAGGGTTTCAGCAGCGTGGGTTGTGGTTTCCACTGGCTCGGGGCCTTGAAGGATACCACTCCAGTCTTAAGAAGTGTGAAGTTTGCTTTTGAGAAGTTCTTCACTGTGGTCTTTTGCTGGGGGTGGGGGCGGATGTGGATCTCCAGTGAGATTAATTTATGGTCTGATCTCACCAATGAGGGATATACTTCCAGTGTGGAGCATTTTGTCCCCATGTTTGTGATGATCAGGTCTAGTATATTTTCTCCTCTTGTGGGAATGGTGACTAGTTGTTCCATAGCATTTGAGTTTATGAACTCAAGGAACCTTTGGACTAGGGTGTTGGGGCTTGAGTAATGTTCCCAGTCTATGTTTGGGTAGTTGAAGTCACCCAATATGATGGTGTTTGGAGAGACATTCATACTCTCTAGTGTCTTCAGGAAGGCTGTGTGGGTTTCCTGAGTTTGAGAAGGTGGTCTGTAGCATGTTACAAACTGTAGGGCAGTTTTACCTATGGTTAATTGCACCTGGATGGTCTCCGATGCTTCGTTCGTTGCCACTAACCTGGAGGTGTGGGTATCCTTTATGAATATGGATACTCCCCCTCCTTTTGTGGTTCGGTCCGGATTTTGGGGCCGGAACGCATGATATGAGGAATAACCTGATAGTGCTGGGGTGCTCTCAGGAGCCTTGAACCAGGTTTCAGTCACAGCACAGACATCGATGTTCTCCATACTGAGGAGGGCTTTGAGGGCGTGCATCTTGAGGTTTAGACTTCTGGCATTGAGCAGTATTACCCTTAGTTTTTCTCCATTTTTGTTTTCTAGGGCGGTAGGTTTATCATTTGAGCCTCGCCTAAAAAAGGCACTATGGGGGTGGCAAGAGCCTTTGCCAATATCCGGAAGCCCAGGGGTGACAGGTGCAAGCTGTCCCTTGCGAAGCAGCGTGGCTTGTCAAGCATGTCATCCCAGGCAGACAGACATTGGATCCCCTTAGAATGACACCAGTAATTAAGCCAATTATTAAAGCTGATCATTTTGTCTCTGTATTGCGGCATCATTCTTGGTGAGGGTAGGATACTGCTCAGGGTCAGGGTCATACCGGCCTGGGCTACATAATCTGAGAGCTCCTCTATGTCTCTTTTCATGTAGTCCAGGGAGGTACGTCTCAGGTCGTTCACACCGGCATGGACAATGACTGAGTCATACTTGTACTTGCTGTGGAGTGACCTGAGTGCTTGTGTTATGTGGTGGATTCTAGCGCCTGACAGGCAGCTTACTGTGATCTTTTCCTTGTTCAGTCTGGTGAGTGGGACGTCAGTGTGTCTGACTATGGATTCACCTATAACAAGTGTGTCTGGCATTGTGTTTGGCCTTAAGGGCTGTGACTGTTTAGCACACTGACTTTGAGAACTATGTGTTGCATATCTTATGTCTTGAGGTGGCAGTTGCTTGGGTGTCTGCTTTGGAGGCCTCTGTAGTTTTGGTAGATTTTTGATCAGTGCCTCCGAGTATGTCTTTGTGTGTTTATGTGTTTGTTTTGCAGTTGTGATAGTTCTATGTGAAACTGAGTTTGTGGTGTGTGTGGTTTCCTTCTCCTCCTGTCTGGTCTTGCCAGTCCTGAGTTGAGAGAGCTCAGCCTCCAGTTTGGCTATATAGTTGCATCTCTCACATGTATTTGTGTTTTGTGGGAGAAGGAGTGGGTTGTCTGTGTACATGAGGCAATTGTAACATTGCCTCAAGATGCCCAGATTCACCAGCTGAACAGGAGAGGACGCTAGCAACTGACCCTTCGACATGCTAGAAAAAGTGAAAAAGTTTGCTGTGTAACTGAGTCAGAAGGGACCTATAGGGAAATGGGTACTCAAGGGGATTCTAGGCTAATGTAGTACTTTGTTTAGTATACAAGTACTTTACCTATATAAAATGCTTTAGGAGCAAGTGCTGAGCTTTTGAGATAGAGAATAGACTGTTTAGATTGCAAGTAGAGAAGTTCTAAGGGAAAAATTGAAGAGCAGACTTTACGGAGCCAGAAATAGTTTAACCTTGTTTAACCGGCGCTGCCCGATGGTGCTCTATGGGCAACTCCGCGCTAAATCACGCAAAAGCGCGCTAAAGCGGGCTTTATAGCAGGGGGGTTGAAAAGAGCTAGGAATTGACCCAAAATGGCCAATAGACTACAAGTTTCTGGCTGGAACCACTGCTCTAGGGACAAATAGGCTGCTCAGTGCTCCCCACTCCCACTGGTGAACAAAGAAGTTTCCCTTTATCCAAATCATCTTCATATAAACATTGTAAAGGAGAGTCAGAAGAAAAAACACATTCCTTTAGTTATAACTATATCAGCAGCTAAGGATGCTCATGTGACCATTCCTATAACTTCATTAAATCATTTTCCTAACTAGACAGAAGGCAATTTAATCATCCGCAGACATTAATAGTCTAAGAATTTAAGATTTAAAGTGAAGATGATTGAAGGAAGCAACTAAAGTAACAAAAAGAGGATCTAAAATAGACCCCTGAGAATCTCGTCTAATGGACTGAGAAAAGGAAGAACCATTGATTCTGGTAACACTGGTTCTGTTGGTTAAATAGGACTGCATCAAAAATAAAATGTCATTTCAACAGCCAAGATATTTTAAAGTTGATAAAACTTTGGAGTGATTATAGGGGATTATGTGTGGATCACTGATCATAACCTGCTTATTATGTGTTTGAAACATGGATACCAAAAATTCACCTCAAGAGCGCGGCATGGAATACATGTCAAGAACAAATAATAAAGGGTAATGATCAGAGACCCAATCATAACTCCTTGTAGTGAATGGAGCATTATCTGCTCCATGTACTACCAGCTATAGACAAAAAAGTACTGTGTGTTTTGCATGCTTTCAAAGCCATAAAGTATTTAGCGAGCATTGTCAGAAAAACAGTGTAACACAGTCTCATATGTATATGCGATGAAGCAGCTTACACTCATGTCTCTCAACTGTCCAGATTTTTGACTTATATTCTTGGCATGTTGGTCATAAAATCTGTTTTTCTTTCAAATCATTGAGGATTGACGTCACTAAATAATGATATAAATTTGAGTTTCAGACTTCTTATCATCCAGAAAATGCAGGAGAACACAAATCCTGTTACAGTAGTAAGTTTTTAACTTCATAAGAGGAAGTCAAGGACACGTTACTGATACAGACTGCAGGCAGAAACAAATTGTTGCTGTCATTTGTTGGTTGGTACTTGCAGATCTGACTGCCTAGCATGAGACCCAACCTTAACACATTAAACAGGGAGTGCTTAGCATTTGTTAAGATCAGGTCTCTCACTAAAGTAGCTCTAAAATGATTTGTCTTTTTTTGAATATCTGAGCATAATCACTGCTGTCCATCCACTGCAACAATATTAAATACTTAGCGTAATTAACAAACTGTACCATGTTATGAACAGAAATATCATAACACAATTTACCCTCTCCAGCAAAGTTGTAACGGCAATAGTTGCTGAATATTTCTGTATAAACCATGTTGGCAGTAGTAAGCAGAAGAGTACTTTCAAAAAGTCTAGAAGTTGTTAAGCACTCTCAAAATTTTAGAGATGGGGATATATAGTACATTTGAGCAGTAATTCTTAATATTTTCTATTTCCTATTTAGAAAGTGGCACCAAAACTGACAGCTTCCATTCTGAGGAATACCCATGTCTGAATACAAATGAATTAAATATGTTTGTAAAAGACCAGGGAAGAAAATTAAGTACAATCTTAATAAATCTCCTATCTGGGACATCATGTAAAATGAGGGGTCTGGTCCCACTATTGTAATGGCACTAAACTCTTTTTTAGAGAAAGTAAAGGAAAAAAAAACAAATATTTTTCATACTCAACCAATTGCTATTTGAACTGTTTTGATTTAAATTATGGAATGAGACCACATTCCTCAGGCATATACTTTAGGGTGTTTAAATACTGAACATTTTTTTTTCATAATTTCCGATATTAATCTTGTTTCCTGTGCAAACATTTTATTCATGGTTCTCCAAAGGATAATGAAGTTTCTATGATTTAAATACATTTTTAGTTAATAGACTAATTTTCATTTTAGAAAGATAATTACATACATTATATAATTTCATAAAGTCAGTCTGGTTCGTTTTTGATAGAGCTGTAACATTTTTAAACATCTACTTTTTTATTGAATCTATGTATTCACTATCAATCTAGGGTGTCTATTTTTTTTCTGCCATAGGAGCAACCTCCATAAGAATTTTGTTAAAATGCTGGTTTAAATTTTGATAGTTTAATGGTGACATCTTTAGACTGCTAAAAGCATGGAAAATCTATGTTAGCACACTATGGGATATCACATTAGCATCAACATCATCATAATGTCTCTTCCTAGCAGGGAAGCTGTGTAATATACATTAATTAACATTTAAAGATAATAATGTGGGTAAATGATCACTAAAAGTTTCATGAAGACGTTTATCATTCAGTGCAGGTACATTTGTGTTAAATGATACCCAACAGACCTAGCCTAAGTGAACTGTAGCCCTATGCAAAAGGCTATGTGGCATCCCCTCCAGTGGCTCCTCCCCCAATATACCCCTCTCAGTTTCCAGGAGTCCTTGTTATATACTCTTGGACAAATAAATTACCCCCAACAAGCCATAAGGATGACTATTTTATAATGCCAGCGAAAATGCCATTTGCTTCCAAACACAGCCTGTAGCTTATCCCTCGCCCCACAAAAAAGAGGCAGACAATTTCTGCATACCCTGTGATGTTGGCAGCCTGGCACATGCTAATGGCTATGTAGGCCTACTTATGTTTCTAATATTTTGGGGGACAACAAATCAGCATTTGTATTTCTAAACTGTGCTCAATTTGTGATTTTAGGTGCAGGTGTAGCAGACCAGCTTTATGTTGAATTTCGGAGTGTCACACAATTACTGATAATGATTCCTCTTTTATGTATGAACATTTCAAATGCTTGAAAATACCACCTTAAAAACATACAAATAGTGTTTTTAGTCTGCAGGTTATAAAAGCATAAGATATTTTGATTCTTATGTGTTGAAATTTACTTGTGTAAAAAGGGAAATGTGTATATCTTGTGTAATAAATTTAAAGCAATGGTGGCCAACCTTTCCATGTCAGTAGATCTCAGGGGCTACTCTCACACTAACTTGAAGGCCACAAACTATGATAGACATACTACCCTCATTTCAAATCACCAACTCCACAAAATAGCATGATACCCAATAATATGGATATAACTTCTAGAAAAAACTGTTAGATGTGGTTGATGGAATTTGAAACTAAATCGATATGACTTAAAAAGAAGTAGAATGGTATAATAAATGGGGACATGTCTCATTAAGGAATGTAAGAAAAAGAGGAGAGGTTTAGTGGCATTTCTAGCAACATTAGTCTGTAACAGTAGCTTAACCAGGATTCCTCAGCTTGAACTGTTCAAGACTCTAAGGAGATACAAACGTTCCATCGGAAGGGAAGAAAAAAGCTTTTATTTGAATTCTGCTTAAATATTTCAAGTTGCACTTATAGTTACCCATGTAGTGAAACTTTTTGTACTTCTCTACTTTTTGTCTATGGTTTAGCAAAAAAAGTTCAAACTGTAGAAACTCACAATCTAGTACAAAAAAGAAGCAAACTGAATGAACACAGATCACCACACCAAAAGGCAGGAAGTTAAACCGTTTATTGTTAAGTAATTCATCCACTAAAGAAATTTCTGATGTTGGTGCACCTCTCTTTCTCAGCATAAAATGTACCCACTCAATTTCTTCCTCATGTGGAATGGAGGAGTACAAGTCCCTCACATCCACCATGAGGAAGTTGAGATTGTGGTCAAATTTGATTTCATTAATATACGGTAAAAATGACCACGAGTCTTTGAAGATATCCAGTTCCCTAACTACATATTTTTTAAGTATATTGTCCACAAATTTAGCACATGGGTATTTTATGCTATTTCTAGCATCAACCAAGGGTCTCATTGGTGGATCGTGGATGGATTTGTGAATCTTGGGGATCCCAAATAGTTTAGGGATTCTGGCGGCCAACATAGAGAGATAATTGAAGGATGCAATATCTATTTTCCCTTCAATAAAAAGGTCATTCAAATATGAATGAATCCTGTTATACGCTGTATTCAATTCATGCCTAGACCTTACTTCATATGTATCGCCCCTTAAAACACTCAACATCCTGTTAACATAATCATCCTGTCCCATAATTACCACACCACCACCTTTGTCCGGTTGCATGATCCTTACCCCAGCTTCCTTGATGGACCATAAAAGTTCCCTTTATACAGGGGTAATGTTTGGTCTAATGTGACTCTGTATGCCTTTTTTGTGTAAGGAACACCTCGGGTCAAGTTCACACATTGTGTCAAATAGTGCTATAGACTGATGTAAAGCTGGTAAAAAAGTGCTAGTCACATGTAGCCTGTTGTTACTGGCATGATTGTCCCCAAGTAGTACCTTCAGATTGTGTTTCCTTGAAAAAAGTTTAAAATCATTAATCGTTTTTACCAAATCAGCTTTGGTATCAGGAACGAACGTATTTCCTTTCACTAAAAGTTCCACTAAATGTTGTTCAATAACAATGTCAGTAAACTTGAAACTTTTAAAATCCAAGTTAGTATTTGTTAGAAAAAATATGTATTAGTAATATGCATGCTTAGTGCATTCAAGGTTTAAAAGGGTTAATACATTTATTTTGTTTACACTGCATGAATCTGCACAGCTATTAGAAACTTAACAAGAAGCATTCTATTTTTTGCTAATGTCAGCAAATAACAAGATGTAATTCATTTCTACTAGTGTCATGAGACTTAACAAAGAGTTATTGATTTTTTTGCTTGTGCCATGAGAAAGTACACAGCTGCTAGAAGCTTTGATAAGGAACACAATGGATGCTTGAAAGTATAAACCGTAGTCAGCATTACTTGTACCTAAGCTAGAAATGTACCTTAAATCTAGGCAAAATGTAACACATATATTAGAACTGCACAATTAAAGAATTGAAAGTTTGTGGTGGGCCAAAATAAGCCCCAAGGCCAGGTTGTTTTTGTCAAATGTTTTGTAAATCAGCAGTTATTCTCAACTAGTCATCAATTAGTCTAGTAACATTTTCTGTAAAACAATACAGAAAGCTGTGGCTAACTACGTCAGCAATAGAAGTAACACTTCTGTGTGACATGGAAAGAACTGTATAAAAATGCCATACTAATTATTAATGTTCAGACAAACCATTCTGCCAGCATGCTTTGTCTCCTTGCTGCAAGTTAATAAAGGGTGCCTTGCTTGAACCTTATGTGAATTGGTCTTTGAAGTTTTTTCCTTTGACAGATTGGTCCTTCAGACCAGAACCCTCTCTTCACCTCAGATCAGATGGGCCAGGTGGTTGAAACCGTACGGGGAAGAAACCAAATTGGTTCTTCTTATTTGAAAAGCCCTCCAATTGAATTGTCGTTCAAAAGAGGCCAGACACTTTCTGATCTGCAACTGAAGGATGGGTCTCCGCGAATCAGGTGATCAATCACGTAGGCTCAGGTAAGGTGAATCTACTTTTCTCTGTTTTCTGTTTTAGATCAGGGACCAGATTTGTATTGTTTCTGTCAAGACTGTATTTTTGCTTACAAGTCAGGGACAGAAAAGATTACTGTCTTGTCATAGATCAGGAGAAACAGAATAAGTAGGCAGTCATTCTGAAGAGACTATAACAAAATCCGTGGTACCACATTAAAAATAAGAGACGTTACATAAGGATTAAAAGGGTAGAACAAAATGGGTAATAACTGCACAAAAAGACCCCAAAATCCGCCGTTAACAGAAGACGCAAAATACATGCAGTCGCAGCTCGCCGACAATATTAAATATTATTTAAAATGGGTTAATAAATATGAATTTGACAGAAAATTAGAAAAATTCTCGCTTATCAAACTTGTCAAAAAGCTCAAAACCAATTCCAAAGGTCGGGTAAAAAAGCAACGTAAATTAGGAATTCCTCAGGCACACAGGTGGATTGAGGAAGTAAACCGTAGGGAACAAAAGAACAAAAATTCAAAAACAATGTTTTTAGACAAGGAGGACAATAACTTAGTAATAGCATCAGCACCTCCGCCTCTCTTACCAGAATATGAAGCAAGTGAACAGGTTAGTCCACCCCCACGATATCCTGTGGTCACTGAAAAAAGAGGCATTATGAAAATAAAACCGTATAGTAGAGATCCCATCGGGACCAGGTCTCGAACAAGGGCAGGCAACTCAAATGAAGGCATCGAGTTATATTAAATGGTTAAGAATTCACCATCTATAAGTGAAGAAGAAATATGCCCACTTATAGAAGTACCCAACCCTCAGGCAGGTCAGGACAATCAGGACCCAACTATTTTAGTGTATAGACCCTGGACTCCGGAAGATATCTGGAAAGCCACTGAGGGAATTCCCCATCCAAAAGTTAATTTTAGAAAATTCTCAGAAGACTTACAAAAAATGAGGCTGATTTATAACTTAAATGGAGAAGAGGTAGAAAAAGTAGTTAGACAAATTGTGGGGCCAGATTGGCACATGATTAGTGGCAACTGGAATCCCCGTGATGCTGCACAAAGACCCCTCCCACATAGCAGCGCAGAATTAGACAACAGAGTAAAAGGTCTTACAGACCACATCTCTGAAAAATAGAAGCCGACGGCAGACTGGACTTGCATTAATCAATGCATCCAACAAGAAGGTGAAACTATTGACCGGTATTATGCCAGACTATTAGAATGTTTTAATAACCATTGTGGAATGCAGGTTCCTGAAGATCAAACACAAGATTCCCCATATGAACAGCAGTTAAAGAATGCATTTTTAAAGGGCAGTATTGCACCTATAAGCAGTTTTATTACAAAACACATGGTATACCATCGTACAAGCAGGTTACAGTCATTACTTGAGTATGCTAGGCATGCCGAAAGGCATTTTAATAGCAAAAAAAAAAAAAAAGCTCAAGTATTTTCTGTAGAAGATGGAGCAGAAGTTTATGTAGTACAGTCCGGGAAAAAGGGCAAAAAAAATGCACAGGGAAACAAACAATCTGATCAACGATCAGAGGACTTTGAAGGGCGAAAGAAAAGGGGTGAATGTTTTAAATGTGGTGAAAAGGGACACGGCAAAGGATTGTAGGAAAAACAAGAAGGCAACCACAGAAGATAAGGAGGGTGTGGACTGACTATATGGTAGTCAGGAATCACTAGAAGGGGATAGCGCAAAAAGGACAAATGAGAATGTGATTATAGCGCAAAAAGGACAAATGAGAATGTGATAGAGGAAGTAGAGGATGTGACAGAAGAGATAGAGGAAGTACAAAAAGTTAGTGACAGTGAAGAAGATAAAATATTAGACCTAGCTTTATTGAGCTTGGAGCTCTATTTAGCAGACACGAAACCAAAAGTTACACTCTTGGTAAAAGGGAGGAAAGTCAAATTCTTGTGTGACTCAGGGGCATCACGAACCCTGATACATCCCTACAAACTACCAGAAAACACAGAGACACCTGATTACATACTGGTAAAAGCAGCTAATGGACAGCTGTATCGGGAGCCCCTCTCCCGTAATATTGCAATAACCGATCCAGTTTCAGGATTGACTCAGAAAAGCAAAATTGTTGTTTCTGCAAAATGCCCAGTAAACCTCTTGGGCAGAGACCTCATGCAACTATTTGGTATAGCAGTAGTCCCAACCATGCAGGGTATGAAAGCACAGCGACAAATTGATACCTTTGCAGTGCAATCGGAGGGTGAAATGTTTTATTGGTGCAGCCAGGACTTGGTTACGACTGGTCCAGGGACTGTGACCAAAGAATTAATGAATGTAGCCATCAGCAAGTTCCCCTCCCTTGACATTGATAAGCAACACCTGTTGCACTGTACCCTGTATTACTGTAACACACCAGGACCTGATAAGGAATATGAGCAAGAATTGTTTAAAAATCATGCAAACAGATTGCTATTACGTAACCTGTACTGGGACACAGAAGGGAACAGTGTAGCCAGCTGTTCATTGCCCCAGGAGTTCTTTGTACTTTATAAATCTAATCGATTACCGCATGTTAGCTTAACCAAGAACAAAAATATAGAATGGGCAGACCTAGGAGAAAAAGTCACGAGATGGAAAAAACAGACAGAATTAGAACTGTCAGAACAGGAAATACAAATACAGAAGTTAAATTGGATAACTCAGACCCACCCAGCCGTACACTTGAAGTCTAGCAAGGACAGCTGATTAGCACTCCTATTAAAGGAGGAAGAAAATGCCTTACAAAATATACCAGAAACTCTCTGGTCAACAGGAAAATCAGATGTAGGACTTATTCGTACAGTGGGACCAGTAACTATCACGCCAAAGTCAGCATTTAGACCACAGAAAATACAGTATCCCTTAAGAAAAGATGCAGAGGCCGGGATAAAGCCTATTATAGCAGCCTTACTTAAAGGAGGGATACTAGTAGAATCTCCCAATTCACCACGTAACACACCCTTATTTCCAGTTAAAAAAGCAAATGGAAAATGGTGTATGGTCCAAGATTTACAAGCTGTAAATGATGCAGTAATACCAAGGGCACCTATGGTGCCAGACCCACACACCCTGCTGAATGATTTAAAACCTCAACAGAAGTATTTTTCTGTGGTAGACATCAGCAATGCGTTCTTTTCGATACCGATACACCCTGACAGCCAGTATTGGTTTGCATTCACATTTCAGGGGAAAAGGTATACATACACGCGACTGTCACAGGGGTATTGTAAAAGTCCAACGATATTCTCACAAGAAATGGCAAGCAACTTGGCGGGATTCACCCCACCAAGAGGCAGTCAGATTTTACTTTATGTTGACGACATCTTGCTGGTAGCCTCCACCCAGCAGGATTGTAGAGAAGACACCATAGCACTTCTACAATTCTTAGCCGCTGAAGGACATAAGGTAAATAAAAGTAAACTGCAGCTTTGGAAAAAACAAGTCAAATACCTGGGATATGTAATATCCAGGGAAGGCAGAACATTAGATGAGGACAAAAAAGTAGCAATTTTGCAAGCACCAAAACCCACTACCAAGAAGGAAATGATGTCCTTCCTGGGTACAACTAATTTTTGCCTGAGCTGGATTCCAAATTATGCTTTGGAATCTACACCGCTAACTGACCTTGTATATAAGAAGCCTATGGCAACACAGGATTTGTTACAATGGACACCAGAAGCAGAATCTGCTTTTTGCAAACTGAAGCAGTTAATAGCATCCTCATTAGTTCTAGGACTACCAACTACCATAAAAGTTTTTTCCAAACTGTAGATTGTAAGCAAGGTTATATGACATCAGTGTTGACACAACAGCATGGGGATAAGTAACGCCCCATTGCTTACTATTCATCACAATTAGACCCAGTGGCATGGTCCTTACCCCACTGTGTACAAGCAGTAGTTGCAGCTGTAATGGCAGTACAGGCTTTGGCCTCAGTAGTCTTATTCCACCCTCTCACTTTGAGAGTGCCTCATGCAGTCATGATTATTTTACTATAAGAAAAGGTGGCATATCTTTCCCCTGCTAGGCATCTTTCCTGTATGACTATATTGTTGAGCCAACCTCACATGACAATTGAGCGATGCACGACTTTGAACCCTTCTACTCTGCTCCCAACCCTTGCAGACGGCACACCACACCGCTGCAAATAATTGAGCAAAAGACACTACCTAAAAAAGATCTCACGGATGTCTCCTTAAATGATGCCGAGGTGACATACTACATGGATGGTTCGTGCAAAAGGGGTCCTGCAGGACAGAACCTAGTAGGATATGCAGTAGTTTCTGACACTGAGATTATAAAAGCAAAACCTTTACCACACAACTTATCTGCACAGGCAGCAGAATTGATTGCCTTGACACGGGCATGTATCTTAGCAAAGGGTAAAAGTGTCAACATTTTTACTGACAGCCAGTATGCTTTTTCTACTGTACATGTTTTTGTGCAACAGTGGAAAAAACAAGGAATGATAACATTTACTGGCAAACCTATAAATCATGCACAGTTTATTTTAGATCTTTTAGAATCTATTCAGTTACCTCAGAAAGTAGCTATTTGTAAATGCACAGCTCACACCAAGCAACAAAATAGGACTTCAAAAAGTAATGCGAGAGCTGATACAGCTGCAAAACAAGCAGCTACAGAAGTATTTCTTTTAAATGAGGAATTACAACCCTCTGAGATTTTAGACTTAGAAATGTTAAAAACAATGCAGACACTCACTATGCAAGCTGAAAAACAAAGATGGGTAAAACGAGGAGAAATTCTCGAAAAGGGGCCGTACATCTCTAAAGAAGGGAAACCAATACTACCATCTAATTTGTTTAGATATGCAGCTTTGTTGAGCCATGGGCAGTGCCATGTCTCAACAGGGGGGATGGTACAGCTGGTGAACCAGGTGTTCACAACGTATGGATTTACAAACTACTCTAAAAAATGTTGTTTGACGTGTCAAATTTGCAACAAACATCATGCACAAGAGGCGTTAAAGCCCAAGCAAGGGAGTTTCCCTACACCACCATATCCATTTCACACTATCTGTATGGATTTCATAGAATTGAACAAATGTAAAAATAAGAAGTATTGTCTTGTCATTGTAGATATGTTTTCCAGATGGGTGGAAGCCTTTAAAACCAAAAATCCAGATGCAGCCATGGTGGTAAAAGTACTTGTCAAAGAAATCATCCCTAGATTCGGCATTCCGGAAAGGATCTACAGTGACAATGGTACACACTTTGTAAACCAAACCATACAGCAGTTAAGTAAGCATTTTGGTATTTCTTTAAAAAATCATTGTGCATACCATTCGCAATCTGCAGGGCTAGTTGAAAGGCATAATGGTATATTAAAAAACAAATTGAAAAAGTTAATAGCTGAGACAGGAAAGAATTGGTTGTATTGTTTGCCCCTGGCACTTTTGAGCATGAGAACTGTTCCGACTGCAAAAGGATTGACTCCTTTTGAAAAACTATTTGAAAGGGCTTATTATACACCCCAATGGAAACTTCTCATGTCTTCAGACCAGGAGGCTGATTTTACACTAGCTGAATATATGGAGAAAGTCATGAATTCTAAACATCTGTTGCAGTCAAATTCTGTTTCAGATAGAAAGCAAACCGAGACATCAAAGGTGGCAGTGACACCAGGGGACTGGGTGTGGATAAAAGTCATAAAAAAGAAGAATTGGTCATCACCAAGGTGGGAAGGTCCATACCAGGTGCTTCTTTCAACACCCACTGCAGTCAAGATAGCAGAGCGAGCTTTGTGGATCCACCTTACGCACTGCAAACTAGCTAAAACTTTAAACTAAGCAAAAATCTTACCTCTCCATCGGGGCCCTCAGC
This sequence comes from Protopterus annectens, assembly GCF_019279795.1. Taxonomy (NCBI): domain Eukaryota; kingdom Metazoa; phylum Chordata; order Ceratodontiformes; family Protopteridae; genus Protopterus; species Protopterus annectens. The sequence continues at coordinate 807,127,019 of NC_056727.1, forward strand.
ACAAAGTCTGGCTACAAAGGGGGGTCAGATCAATAGGACTGATCCGTCTCAACCCCAGTAAAGAAACCATCGGTGCTGAAGGTCCTATTAGGGCAGAGAGTAAGATCACATGTCAAAAGCAAAAATGATGAAATCCAGAAATACACCTACACGGAAGAGTCGGAGAAAACAGGAATGCAGAACAACCGTTTCCTCAGAAGTATTGCATAATCATCCTGTTGACTGTACTAGTGACAATAATCTTTTTGTTGTGGCCATTCCTTTTCCCAGCCACACAAACTGAACTGAATAAGCGTAAAGAGTTGCACGTAGAGTGGCATCCAAACTTCAACACTTACCAGGCAATCAAATATGTGTATGCTGAGACCTTCAATGTTTTGAATTGCTGGATTTGCACAGCTTTGCCAAAAGCATATGGGGGTTATTGTTAACTTCAGTCCCCCTAGGAGCCAACAAGACCTGGGAAAACTTAGTCTATGATACATCAGATGTCACATGACAAGATAAAGTAGCATTCCACTTGTCTGTTCGACAGAAGGGGACTGTGTGTTTTTACAAAAATGATACAGTTCAGGTGGGTTGGAGCAATTGCAATGTGACTGTTCCCTATAGATGCTACAATAAAACTGACAACACAGGCTCCTATTGCAACACAAGCTATGATTCATTTTTTGAACTGATGCATAGGACAACTGATAAAGTAAAACATAATGCTGACCTCTATAAACAACTGATTGTAGTTGACAAAAAAATGTTTCATCCAGAGCCAGGACATAGTAAAGTTACTACCAAAGTAGAAGATTGCTACTTTGTATGTGGTAAGAAAGCATATAAGTTATTACCTAAAAATTGGTCCGGCAGTTGTTATTTGGGGTACCTGGTTCCGGCCATATGACACACAGCAGTTTTACCTCAGGAAATAATTTGAAATGTTCGACGAAAAATCAAGAAGCCTGTCAACCCAGTGGGGCAAATCAATGCAGGCTGGAAAAACCATCATGCTGTGAGCTTAGGGAAAATGGACTGTCACATATGGAATTGGGTGATACCATCATCTCATGGGCAGGTGTACTGCCAGCATATGGAGCAACAAAATCAATCTGGGAACTGAGAAAATTGTCTAAACTTCTCAAAATAATGAGCAATGCAACCTTTTCTGCTCTAGAATTGGTGACTGATGAACTGACTGCCATGAAAACTGTAGTGCTTCAAAACCGCATGGCTCTTGACTTCACCCTAGCTGTGAGAGGAGGTAATTGCGCTGTAATCCAGGAGGAGTGCTGTTCGTATATTTCAGACCACAAACACAAGATAGACAATCACCTTGAGGTAATTCAGCAGGTGTCAGCTATGACCAAGCCAGGACCAAATCCATTGACAGACTTTTTCCAGAGATTGTTTGGGGGGTGGGGCAGTATCCTAATAAACATCCTGATTGCCATCTGTGTAGGAATGATCCTGCTGGTGGTATGTGTGTGCTGCTGCATCCCCTGCATGAAAAGACTGATTAAAGACTTTATAGACATGTCAGTTTCAGAAACCTTATACCAAAGTGCTGAACTTGAAGAATTGCTGAAAAATTTAAAGTGCTTTCATAAGTTTAAACTGAATGACTCTCTTAACTGCAAATCCTGAGAAGGAAGAGGTTAGGGGAAGAAAAAAAACTGTTTATGCTTATGTTAAAAGTGGAATAAAAGTATTAAAAGGGGGAAAATGTTAGAAAAATATGTATTAGTAATATGCATGCTTAGTGCATTCGAGGTTTAAAAGGGTTAATACATTTATTCTGTTCACACTGCATGAATCTGCACAGCTATTAGAAACTTAACAAGAAGCATTCTATTTTCTGCTAATGTCAGCAAATAACAAGAAGTAATTCATTTCTACTAGTGTCATGAGACTTAACAAAGAGTTATTGATTTTCTGCTTGTGCCATGAGAAAGTACACAGCTGCTACAAGCTTTGATAAGGAACACAATGGATGCTTGAAAGTATAAACTGTAGTCAGCATTACGTGTACCTAAGCTAGAAATGTACCTTAAATCTAGGCAAAATGTAACACATATATTACAGCTGCACAATTAAAGAATTGAACGTTTGTGGTGGGCTAAAATAAGCCCCAAGGCCAGGTTGTTTTTCTCAAAAGTTTTGTAAATCAGCAGTTATTCTCAACTAGTCAGCAATTAGTCTAGTAACATTTTCTGTAAAACAATACAAAAAGCTGTGTCTAACTATGTCAGCAATAGAAGTAACATTTCTGTGTGACATGAAAAGAACTGTATAAAAATGGCATGCTAATTATTAATGTTCAGAGCAAGCAAAATATCCAAACTGCTAGAACAAAAAGGTTATAGCTCCACAGTCCACAAACCACGCCAACTAGTGTATACGATGTTCTTAACGCAAAATAAGTTTATTTTCCACAAGATAACAAAGCGTTTTCGCCAATCAAAATAGAATAGCTTCTTCAGAGAGACATTTAAAACTTTTTAAATGTTGGCGCTATTTGTACGATACAAAACGGACACGCTCTATGTGTAATACACGTTATTTCCTTACCATAAAATTTTTGTATGCCCATACATCCTGTATAAAATGTCTTAAACATACAAATATAAGATCCATTTAAAATTTTAAATGTTAACCAAGTTAAAAAAGTTAAAAAAGAGAACTCTCCTATCAGTCCGTACAACTCCCTCCGTTTAAAACTAGCTACATACACAAAAGCTAGAATTACATATCCATGACTTTATTTCTTATACAATGTGTACTAAAGTCTGGAAATAAATGACTCTTGCATTAATCAATCTCATTCATATACCATTGCCTCGTCTTAGATGCAAAAATATATCCCATAATATATAAAATTATGAGATTATGGAAAATATATTTATATCATAGATTCATGAAAACAGATAAATTTGGGGCAACAAAATATCCTTGGTTTATATCCCTAATATGCCCCCACTCAATATTAGACATTGGTATATCTACCTACAATCCATAGTGTACAACTTATGATAGAACAACATAAAAATACCTGAATAAACTTCCACATTACCATACATACCCAATTCATTTCCTTGGGATTGTGGATACAATTAGGAATATTAACTAGTTATACCCCTAAGTACTATCCAAATATTTACCTACCCAAAAATTAAGCTATCTAAGGTAACTTTTCAATTTGAGGAGACAAGAAATGTTACAGTTATCATTTAGACCAGGGGAGTTGAAGGCATTCAATTTTATTTGCCATTCCAACTCCCTAGTTTCCAGTCTAATTGATGTAGGTCCTCCTCTACTACTCTGTGGGATATGATCGATGGCTGTAAAATAAAATTTGTGTCCTATTTGTTGGTCAATATGCTTTGCTAAAGCATTTTCAATATTTTGTTTTCTAATAGCGTACATATGTTGATAAATCCTCTCCCTAAACTTTCGATCCGTTTTACCAACATAGTACGCAGGACAACTGTCACAGGTAGCAAGATAAACAATAGACCTAGTTTCACAGTTTATCTTGTGACCAATGGAATATTTTCTACCATTGATTCGGAATGAACTTCCTGTTTTTACACAACTACACCAATTACACCGCCCACAAATAAATGTCCCTTTTTGTTTGGAAAAGGAATCAACATTTTTATTTCCTTCCAACAAGGTTTTCAAGTTTCTCCCTTTCCTATATACAATAGTAGGTTTTGTCCCCAATTTTTCTAATAGTAATCTGTTACTAGAAATGAAAAAACAATTTTTGTAGAGAATGGATCTAATTTCTTTCGAATCGATGTTGTATGTTGTGATAAAGCTACAGGAATAGCTCCGTGTCCCTCCACTGGCTTGTGTTAAAGAAAGTTCCAGATCCATATTTTCTACCCCAGGAATACGTGTAAGCGCATTGCTCCCAGTACTAGTTTGGATGTTTAACAGAGGTGTGTAAAAACCGTTCTCTCTCTTATTCCTCACTTCTACTATTAACTCATTTATTAGTACTTCAGGATAATCTCGATTTTTAAACTTATCATAAAGGAGCTGACATTCAATATTGAATTTGTCTTCAGTGCTACACATCTTTACTGCTCTAATCAACTGCCCTTTAATGATAGAGCGTTTCTGTTTGTATGGATGTTGGCTAGAATAGTGAAGAAATGAGTTGCAATAGGTTTGTTTCCTATGTATTGAGGAGGTCAGCAACCCATCTTCTAAATTCTTTTCTAGTTTAACATCCAAATAATCCATATTAGATGTAGAAAATTTGTGTGTAAACCTGAAGAATTCAGTAGTGTTATTCATGTAATCGAGAAGTTCCAATGCATCCTGTTCTGAACCCTTAAATATCATAAAGATATCGTCCAGAAATCTAGTATAGTAGGCTATCTGGTGTGTGTAGTTTGAATTCCCAAAAATAAATTGCTTTTCCCAGTAAGCTACGAAGATATTAGCTACTGAGGGGCCACATGGTGAACCCATTGCTATGCCTTGTGTTTGCAAGAAGTATTTTTTGTCAAATGTAAAGAAATTAGATGTTAATATTATGTCTAGTAGGTCCGTAACTATATCAATCTCATTTTTGGGGACCTCTAGACTGGTCAAAAAACTGCCTATCCACTCAATGGCTTCCAAATGAGGTATAGATGTGTACAGATCCACTACGTCAATGGTAAGAAAATTACATAGTGGATCTAATTGGAGCTCATTGATGTCAGAAAGGAAGGACCATGAATCTTTACAGATGTAAGAAACTGTTTTTATATACTTAGAAATAATTTTATCCACTAGGCATGCACATGGGTAAGTCATAGAAGATCTAGCATCTATGAGTGCTCTCATGGGTGGGTTGTAAAGGTCTTTGTGAATCTTTGGGATTCCAAAGATAACAGGGGTCTTAGGTGTAGTAATATCTATATATTGATAGGTGTCATTATCTATTTTCCCTGCCAAAAATAAGTCACGGAAATAACCCCTGTTTCTAGAGTAGACCTTATTCATCTCATTGACAGAAGCAGGTGTATAAGCTGGACTATCCAAAATGCAAGACATTTTTTGGATATAGTCACCATTGTCTAAGATGACCAACCCTCCACCTTTGTCAGGTTTGAAAACCCTCACTGGTAAATGACAAAGTTCATTTAAGAGCACTTTTTGTCCCTTAGAGATGTTGTATTTTTGGTGCCTAGAACAATTGTTTCTATTACAGTCTAGGTGTCTTAGGTCAAACTCACACACTCTTTCAAAGAGAGACAGATCGGGGTGTATAGGTGGATTGAATACACTTGACAGTTTTAGTTTACAACCATCCTGTTGCATAGGGGTTGAAAACAATAGTCCTAGATTTAACTTCCGTGTAAAACATTTCAAATCAATAATAGTGTCTGTCAGATTGAAATGACTACTAGGTACAAAGGTGTTGCCAAGAGCCAAAAAATCAATTAGCTCTTGTTCTATAGTAAAACTAGAAAAATTGTAGATTTTAAAGTCCCCTTTAGTGTTGACCAGTATTTTAACCCTGGTATCCTGAGGCATATCCGATTGGATATCACAGTTCAAGCTTGGTTGTTGTTCCATCGTCTGTTCCTGTAATTCCTCTGGTATTTGTTGTCCCGTTGGCCTAAAAAACCATTGTTGTGGTTTTTTTGGCCTTCCCCCTGGAATCGTTTGCCATTGTTATTATTGTAATTGCTGGCCTTGATTCTATTGCTCCGCCGTGGCCCCTCAGGAACCCCCAGTTCATATTCGTCCTGCATAATATCCACTACGGAGTCTACTTGGGGCCCTTGATCGTGCCCATTGGAATTGCATGATGTAACAGTGTTGTTAATTTAGCATAGGCTTTGTTTTGTTGGTAAGCTAATCTATCTCTCGCTAATTTTTTACTCTTGTTGGCTTTGAGTTTTACCAGCAACGCATCTATGCTGTTGAAAATGCGTGCATAGTCATATTTATACCTTACAAAGTCAATGTCCATTTTGATCAGTTTGTCTAAGTCATTAATCTCAACTGTCAACATAGAAATGTGTGACGAGTAATGTTTGATCATTAGCTCCAACAATTGAAGACCTTGTTGATCAAACAAAACTCGCAATTCTGTTAGAAATGAATCATCCGCTAGTAGACCAGTTGGTGCAAAAGAACTGCGTAGTCCCTTTGGAACCATTTTGTCTTGCACACATTGGTTCAGATAACATACTTCCAACTGTAATTTCCTTAGTTTTAACAGTTTTTGATCGAGTAATTTAAGTTTACTTACTAAGGTGTCCACAGTTGTTGCCATATCAGCCTCCTGTAGTGCCGGTAGTTCCTGCAGCCCTTGTTGTGTAATACAAAAGAGTCCAAGGCTGTAATCCATTCGCCCAACGCCGGAACCCCAATAAGCATGTTTTGTTGACCATTGTTGTCACTCAAGGAATCAGAGGAAGAAGGCGCCATAAAATTGCCGTTACCGGCTGCAAAGTTACCATTCTGTTGCCCTGCTAGAATGGAATTGCCGTTGCCGGCTGCAGAGTTACCATTCCGTTGCCCTGCTGGAATAGAAGAAGTGTCCGTGTAACCAGATCCATTGCTTACACTCGCAACGCCAGTGTTGTTGTTCCTGCCGTTTCCACGGTCAATAATGTCCAACCGTGAATTCAGTTGATCAAGTCTTTGTGTGATAACCACTAACAATGCTGCCATATCATTGTTAGAGCTGGGTCTTTCTAAATTCATGGACCCAAAAATGTTCGGACTAACCGGACTGGATAGTGAACCCAAAGCCATAGTTACCGACAAACAAACCAGAGCAAGCAAAATATCCAAACTGCTAGAACAAAAAGGTTATAGCTCCACAGTCCACAAACCACGCCAACTAGTGTATACGATGTTCTTAACGCAAAATAAGTTTATTTTCCACAAGATACGTCCGTTTTGTATCGTACAAATAGCGCCAACATTTAAAAAGTTTTAAATGTCTCTCTGAAGAAGCTATTCTATTTTGATTGGCGAAAACGCTTTGTTATCTTGTGGAAAATAAACTTATTTTGCGTTAAGAACATCGTATACACTAGTTGGCGTGGTTTGTGGACTGTGGAATTATTAATGTTCAGACAAACCATTCTGCCAGCATGCTTTGTCTCCTTGCTGCAAGTTAATAAAGGGTGCCTTGCTTAAACCTTACGTGAATTGGTCTTTAAAGTTTTTTCCTTTGACAGTATTGAACAAGATAGTAGGTTTATTTGACACTGAAAGAGTGTCAGTTACCTGTCCTTCCTCCCGCTCTTGTGGTAGTTGTTGAATTTGTTCACCCTCTGTTGTTGTTAGCGTAAGTTGTAATACAAGGCTCCTGCCCAAAAATTTGTCTATGTATCTTGGTTGGGCTCTTGTTGGACTTCAGACCCTGTTACCACTGGGGAATAACTAGTTGGTCTTACTTCACCCGTGGAAACATTATATGTTTGTTTCCTTGCTGGAAAATTTTGAACGTTGTTATTTCCTCCGGGCCCTGGAGGCCAATAGTTAACTTGGTTCACTCCATCAGTAGGTTTTTGACCTATAACCTGATGGGTTTGGGAGGGAGGAGGTGGTGGGTACGCTTGGTTACTACTGTATGCTACCTGGTCACAATTCAATTTTTTTTTAACTTTGTTTCTTTAATTTTAGATACATAAGAATCAATACTGTTAAAAATATGCTCGTAATCAAACTTGTATCTATCAAAGTCAATATGTTGCTACAGTACTTGGTCTAAACTTGTGGCCTTCTCCATAAGCACCTCACGCTTTGGTATCAGAAACAAATGTATTTCCTTTCGCTAAAAGTTCCACTAAAGGTTGTTCAATAACAATGTCAGTAAAGTTGAAAATTTTAAAATCCAAGTTAGTATTGAGCAAGATAATGTTTGGTCTAATGTGACTCTGTATGCCTTTTTGTGACATTGTTATTGAACAACCTTTAGTGGAACTTTTAGTGAAAGGAAATACGTTCGTTCCTGATACCAAAGCTGATTTGGTAAAAACGATTATTGATTTTAAACTTTTTTCAAGGAAACTCAATCTGAAGGTACTACTTGGGAACAATCTTGCCAGTAACAACAGGCTACATGTGACTAGTACTTTTTTACCAGCTTTACATCAATCTATAGCACTATTTGACACAATGTGTGAACTTGACTTGAGATGTTCCTTACACAAAAAAGGCATACAGAGTCACATTAGACCAAACATTACCCCTGTAGAAAGGGAACTTTTATGGTCCATCAAGGAAGCTGGGGTAAGGATCATGCAACCGGACAAAGGTGGTGGCATGGTAATTATGGGACAGGATGATTATGTTAACAGGATGTTGAGTAAATATTCCAAAGCAAAGTACATCGTATTAAGTGATAGTTTTTCAAAATTCAATGCCCCTCCCAACCCAATGCCCCTTGTACAGCCATGTAAATAGCTCTACAGAGGTTGCTGTATTGATTAGAAATAATCTCAAAACAAACTCTAAAAAAAACCCACACTGGTAGAATCCTAACATTAATAGGGTATATAACAAAAGACAAAAAAAAGTCATGGCAAAAACCATGAAGAGCAACTTCCACAATGACAGAAGTACTATAATTAAAGTAAATAGGAAACTAAGAGGAATAATTAAGTCTAGCAAAGCCAATTACATGGTCAAGATAGCCTTAGAGGCTAAAGACAACCACAAGGCTTTCTATAGCTTTGTAGGAAACATCAAAAGCAGCTTACTCCACTGTGCTGAACTAGTGGCCAATAGTGTCACCTTCACTGAGTAGAGAAATATAGAAAATTTGCTGGCTGACAAATGCAGCTCAAACATCAATCCCCTCTCCTCCCTGCCTACCCCAATGAAATACCTTCTAGCAACTCCACCAACTATTCACAGGGAGCAGGTATTAGCAGCCTTGTTAAGGACAAAAACACAACCTCACTGGGTCCCAACAGTATCCCAGAATGTCTTCTAATTAGCCTGACAAATGACCTGTCAGGACCATTTGAGTCACTTTTCAACGATAGCCTCCAAACAGGCTTTGTACCAAAGAATGGAGGACTGGAACAGTTATCTCACTTCACAAGGGTGGACCATAAACTGACAGCAGAATCTAAAGACCTATTAGTCTGACTACTCTAATATGCAAAACCATGAAGAAAATTATCATCAAAATGATCAAAACAGAGATAGGCAACCTTCAGTCACTAGACCCACCCCAGTCTGGCTTTGTCAAGGGAAGGTCATGCCTACTAATCCTGGTGAACGTATTTGAGAAGTTCACCTAGACGATAGATGAGGGGAAAACGGTGCAAACCACCTACTTAGACTTGGTTACGATGTTCAGTACCATGCCCTGCTTAGGTATAGTTGATAAACTCACCAAACTGGGCATAAACCCCTACATAACTCAGAGCATTGTCAGCTTGCTCACAGATGGGACCCAGAAAGTCAGGACTGATGATACTGCCTCCACTAAGAGACCTATTTCCAGCAGGCTACCTCAGGCTCCATGGTGGGACTGCTCCTTTTTGGAATGTACTTGTCAGAGGTAAATGCTAATGTCAAGGGCATTTGGCTGACCAAGTTCTCTGATGATTGCAAACTGAAAGCTATGTTAGATTCTCTGCATAACACAAACCTCTTACAAGAAGGTTTAACCCAAACAGTTGATTGGTGCCAAAGTTAAAACTCAATGCCAAGAAATGCATTATAGTGCATTTTGGAAAAACTGACACTCAAGCTAGTTACTGTCTTGAAAAGATAACCCTAAGAGTTGACCTGGTGGTCAAACACCTGGAAACATACGCAGACAGTAATCTGTCCTTTGACCTGCATGTGGCCAAGGTAGTAAGAAAATCATTCTATGTCATCCAACTAATAAGTAAGAGCATGGCAACCAGCTCCACTGAAGTTATAGTGGCACTTTATTCTGCCCGTATCGGAACTGTCATTGAGATAATGCACCCTCTGGCATGTACCTGAACCAAACATGATATGCAAACATACCTCTCAACCTCTTATCACAAAAATCTGGGCAAAGCCTGACAGAATGGGGGGGGCAAAGGCCCAAAAATAGGGACAGATTTTAAATATTGCTCTTATAGACTTAAAAAGTTGCTAGAACAACATAATTTGTATTAGCATACATTTTCTGAAGGATATAAAGTCTGAAACATGTGTATATCATTATTTAGTGACGTCAGTTCTCAGATCATCCCAGTGATTTGCCAGAAAAACACAAATTTTATGAGGAACAGATCAAAAATACAAGGCAAAAATCTGTACAGTTGAGAGGTATGCTTGCAAAGCTGGGGTGCCCACAAAGGTTCTTTATCAAAAGAATTCAATGTATAGACACATTGTCTAGTATGAATCACCTTAAAGTGCTATCTCTATACTGTGTCTCCAACACGTTACTTAGAGGTGATCTATGCCTGGCATACAAGGCATCAGAACCACTAGATCCAAGGATTTACATTTTACTGGTAAGACAGATATGTATCTCATAGGATCTCCATGCTCTGGAACAAGCTCCCCTTCCATGTGAAGCATAGTCCATCCCCAAACCCTATTTAAACATAGCCTTGACCAGGGGAATGAAAATCAAAAATTCACCCTGGGCCTGGCCCCTATGTCACTGATAGACAGAGGCAAATAGTAATGTCCAAAACAACATAGCCCCTCACATAACCTCTTGAAGCTTCCTAACCAACATAGTCCCTCCTAATAAATGTTCATGGTACATAGGGACACAATTGGGTTGGGTTGCATGGGTAGGCTTATAAAGGCCCTGGTGTTCATTAGCCTGGTACATAGCTATAAATGACGAACAAGAAATGTCTATTGTGGTTTACCTATGAGCCAGTGAAGAACTGTTTTTGGCTCACTGTTTACTAAAAATTAAGTATCAAACACAGTGAGCTGAAAAGCATAAAAAACACACAAAAAAAATATTGTTTTTGCAGGGGCAAGCCCCCCTGCCCCTCACACTTATGGTCACACCACAGTGGAGAAAAATGCAAAACCCTTGCAAAAGTACTCCATTGGCTTGCACAATGCAACATATTATGATGAAACAGACCACAATATTAAATACTTTGAACTAAAACCACTCGACTGACATGCACAATCAATCCCTCTTCTCTTTGTGAGTATCAACTAGATTCATTTAGTGTACTCAAAAGATCAGTAAAGATATTCCAAAAGTTTTCAAAATGATTATGATTTTTGTGACTTCTGAGACATGTCTATAACATTTCAGAATGTCCATTAAGGATTATAAAACCGTGTTACAGGTCTCTGATCGGAGTAGCCTGAGCCATTCCCTTCCCCTCAATGCTCATGGGAACATTGGATTACCTACATTTAGCAGCCAGGATCAAACATCCTCTAAGAGGAGGACTTGATCTTTCATGCCCAGGAGGCTGCTTCAACAGTCATTCCCCATAAATTTGGATAGACAATCTCCCAATAAGTAGATAACACCTGCTATGAGGTACACATATGTTCAGCATGCATCAGACTGACTCACACCTCTCTCGTTTAATCCCAGGATGTGCCACATGCAAACTAATTTAATTTTTGGAAAGGTCAGGTATGGAGCATATCAGAAGTCTTTTCAGAATTAAATTTTCTCTCTTCATTGTACTTTGCTAACTTGCCTCACTATTGCCACTGTCCACCCTTCCCAGGTAATGCAAAGCTTGTTAATAATTGGCTTATAAATTATAAAAGTCATATGGTCAGGAAAGTATCTCTCTCCTGCAAAACTTTGCAAAGGATGGAGTCTTCTCCAACATCAAAGTTTACTGTGGATCCTGTAGTTGATGAGTATGGTATATGAACCTATGGCAGGCTATGTCCACTTAGGGCAGAAGTCAGTCTGCTAGTGTTGAGTTGCATTCTTCATATGAAAGAAACCCCTCATGTGGATGGCACAAGCTCATCCCTATAATTAAATCTCTTCATGATCCATCACAAATGAGAAAAAGTCTAGGCTGTACTTGGGACATAGCTATATCCTATCTCATACACATAAACAAATTCTGCTAAGGTGAGTTTTCACCACAAAGGTTTCTCTTTCCCTTGGAAGCCCACAAATTTTCTCTGTTTTTCATCTTTTCTTCTTCTTGCATAATACCTAAATCTGGAGACATCTAGGTTTTGGTTGATAAGGCCATCAGATGGAGACTGGACCAATATGCTATGTAGAAGTAAATTTGGAAGTTCAGAAGGGTCAAGCTACCCTTTACTAATTGGCAAGACCATAAATTTCCTGGCTACTCTAGGGCACTTCTTCTCTGTATAAAATCTGTGGAAATACCTTGGTTTGAAAAAGAATGACAGAGTAATATAAATGCAGAAGGTGCCTTATGAAAAAATGTGGGGAATCTACTCTTCCAGCTCTCTGATTCTGTCTTTGAGATTTGGTCTTGAAAGCATTCATTTTCAGTAAAAAAAAAAAGTTAACCAGATGTCCTTCCATGCTTTAAGGGATATTTCTGAACTCTCTAAGAAGGACCTAGAATTTACTTCTTCCAACTGCCTGAGATGTCTTGCAAATTTGAAATCTATATTTGTCATCAACTTTTTAATTTCTAACCTTAACCCAGCTGACCCTTTTGCTGAGGTTGGTGTTAGTATAATGGTTAAGGTGTTTACCTCACAAACTCAAGGTGCAGGGTATGATTTTTAAAATGGCCCATAAGGGCAGCTAGCGAAGTAATTACCTATGAACCTACGCACTGCTGTTCCCCTTTGTTATTTAAAGAAATATGGATGAATTTTGCTGATAAACGTTAAGTCCTACATGTATTTACATCACAAACTCAAGGTGCAGGGTATGATTTTTAAAATGGTCCATAAGGGCAGCTAGCCAAGTAATTACGTATGAGCCTATGCACTGCTGTTCCCCTTTGTTATTTAAAGAAACATGGATGAATTTTGCTGCTTAGCATTAAGCCCTAAATGTCCTCTAAATTCATCCTGCAGATTAAGGCCCTCTGGCTCCTAAATACCTGTTTTTATATCCATATCACTCCATTGACCGCAAACCAGGAGGAAGTAATTGGTTCTTGGGAACAAAGACTAAGTCCACAAAGATGTCCTTTATGTTTAAGCATGTAGATTAGTAATTATATGGCAGAGAGAAACAAAAGTGGAGAATGCAGGCACTCCTGTCTTGTACCTCTCAACATCGTAGAAGGAGCAGAACATAGCCTATTCATAGATGATTGATTCCTGAGCCTTTGGAGTTTCATATAAAACTTACACAATGGCAGAAAAGGACCCCAAGGTCAATAGTGCTGAAGGCATTCAGCAACTTCTACAAAAAGCTCCATTCAAACATATTACAGACTTTTTGCAAGTCTAAGCATAAAGCAGCCACTACCAAATTACATGCACTGCATTCTTATCAGATTGAGACCTCCCAGTCTCCCTCTGTTAAAATCCTTGCTGCATGCAGCTGACCAATTTTCAGAGTAAGGGTTCCAATTCCTTATGTAGGACTTTTGTGAGTATTTTTGTCTTAATCAGAATGAGGTATATGGGTTCCATGTAACCTTTACCTTCTTTAGGGAGTAACAGCATGACAGCAAGAGCAGACAATTGTGGGAGCTACCTTACTTCTGTTGCAGAGTGGAAGAACTGAAAAAAGTGACATGTCCAGGATGTCCATAAAGGATTGAAAGATCCTACTAGGATGCAATCAAGGCCAGGGGCTTTCAATGGGGGTAGGACTTGAATAACAGTAACCACTTTATTTAATTCTGTTGGGGGGTTAATTAGAAATAATTCCCGGTCATTGGCCTATGCCAAGTTTAGGTCCCCACAGAAAACTTCCATCACCCTAACTGAGGGGTACAGTCTAGATTTCTACAAATTTCCATACAATGTCATCCAAACTTGATTAATAATGTGCTGGTCTTGTACAGTCTTCCCTAAGAAGTCCCTTACCATGGAAATGTGAATTGTCCATCTTCTTTCCCTATGTTTCTGTGCCAACATCTTTGGGGGAAACATACCATTAGCCAATGAAATGTCTGCCACAAGACTATTCTGTCCTGGATAATGGAGAACTGCAGAGCCTTGCTTCTTTTCTTCATGTCATGAAGCCTGATATGTAGGGTAGACTCTTTACATTGACTTCTAATTATTGCCTCACATTTCTTGAATCCAATCTTCTAGTTCTCTGATTCTGTCTTAGAGATTTGATCTTGACTTTCACTTCCACTGAGCAATTGTACATCTTATAAAGAACTTAAAATACTCCTATTTGCACATCTGTGGTCCCTAAATTCCTTATCCTAAAAGTGTCTTATTGTATTCTTTCACAGAATGCAGACACTCTTCTTTATAAGAAGATGGTACAAGTTAAATGTACCTGGGTTTGAGACAGTGGTCCTCACGTTAGAGTGGTCTGATAAAGAAGATGTCACTATCTGCACTGTGTGTATATTAACTGATAAAGGCTAGAGCTTATTAGGCAGTACTGCAGTTGCTGACTATGCCTTTGGAGGGAAGAGTAAAAGTATAATCTGACTCTGTATGGGGAAACACCCTCCAAACCATCAACTAGGTTACATTCTTAACTCTGGGGAGGCTAAATCGACTTGAAGGGTATCTGCCTTGAATTTCTTTCAAGGCAAGATGAAAATCAACATTCAACAGCACTGGCATCCCTTTTCCTCCTAAAATGCCTTTTTCCTGAAATTCTTCAAAGGGATGGTATTACCCTCATTAGGCTCCTAAAATAGATCTATAATCGGAAATATCACTTGTTTTAACTTTTGCTGTCATCCACCTCTCTTGTTTGTCATGACATGTACCCATCAGAGCGCAGTTGATATATATGTGCGCTATTAGTAAACTCCTCTTTTGGTCCTACTGTGGGAGCTTGCCAAACACCATCCTTAGCATTACCTGCAAAACCTGTCCACAACTGGCTTCTCTAACTTAGTTTCCTGCAGCATGGTCAAAAATTACCTTTCTAAAGTAATCCATGCAAGCTTTTTACTTTTTATCATATGAGCTGACCCTTTACACTTCATGTCAATAGTGAAGGATTTGCATCATTTGTCGTTTTGACTGGAAATTTGGACTCTGTTAACTACCTTTCATTTTGATGGCCCTGAAATGAAGAGGAAACAGCTCCCTAAATTGAGCACACAGATCTTCTAGCAATTGGAGAAACCACCCTCCCCCAAAACGCTTGGCATGATTACTTTATAAATTCTATAACCACACCAAAATTAAATTAATAAGGACAAGAATGTCATTGTACTACAGTGTTCCATTCTCCAAACAATATAGCTATGTTACAAATTGCTCAAAATAAGACAATCCCCGGGATTCATGAAGCTCGGCGCAAGGCCGGCGTAAGGCCTGCGCCGGCGGTGCAGTGAATAGCCGGCGCAGTAGCGCCATATACATATTAATGAGAGTGCACCGGAATCACAGACACGTGCGTAGTGTACGTGAGCGAGCCCAGGTAGGATGCGTCTGGAGGCGTGTCTAAGCCGGCATGAGGTGAGCAACCTAATGTGCTGACAGCCACGGTCCGCCCACAATAGTAATGGCAGCAGCCAGGTCCCGTGCAGAATGAAGCGCCGCGTACAGTATGCAACATAGTACCCGTCCCAAATTAGCGGAGAAGCAAATACAAGCCACGAAGGCATAAGTGTACCCGTCCAAGGAGCAAAGGATACGCATAAGACCGCGTTCGTCCCGCAATGCACCGTCAGTGTTTACACTCAGAGAAGGTGTACAGCCGCATGTCAGCGCGCCGCACCGACATAGGAGCAGCGATTAAGGTCACCACCTGTCCCACTTTGGTTGGGGCAGTCTCTCCATGGCCAGTTGTGTCCCGAAAAAGCGTATTAGAAATGGCTGATGTGCTACGATTGTAGGACACAATGATATCCGTATTTAATGTAATGGTAGCATGAATTGGTTATTTCTGTAACAGAAATACCTAAATGACACAAGAAACAGAATAAGCAAGCAAATTGCCACAACAATAAGCTTATATTTAGGCAAACAAGTGAAGTTCTATGCTATATAGTGACCGTTTGTATGTGTCGGCCTGTAAAGTCAGATGTGAGTCCGGAAATATCCCAGATCGGAAACTGGAAAGGTGGAAACCCCAGTAGCGACATGGGCATGGTCACCAGGGTTACCTGCTGTCCCAATGTGCCATGGACAGTCCCTGATTGGACAGTTGTGTCCCTGCAACAATCGTAAAATGGAAAATGACCTCCGATCCCCGTCAAGAAAATTCCCGCAATATACATGTAATAGTAGCATAAAACATATACATTACTATATGAAACACAGACATGGCATAAGAACATAAATAAGGAACCCAAATGCTTACAGAATAAACATAGTATGGCAAACAAGTGAAGTTCTGTCAACTGCACTAGCCGTGGGTATGTGTAGTCCTGCAAATTCGAAGTTTCCACATAACATGCCCCACTATGGGCATTGGAAAAGGTGCCAACCATAATGGTCACAAGCAGTAGTGACAGTACATAGCCGGGTAGCTGTGTTGACATAACAACAGTAAGGAAGCAAGATACCTCAAACACAGGCAAACATGTGCATAGCAACATATCCCACACCCAGCAACGTCTCTGTTGCATACACTGGATGGCGTATGATGAAGTGTAATATCCAGAAGCAGAACCCATGCATTCGGATGTACTACACAATAGCCTCATTGTACATGTCAGTCCCACCCATGTATACCTCTGCACCCAAACCTGCTAGCATCCGTGTGCAGCTATACAACCACACACAATGTGCATACCTGAACTGTGGTAAGATGTTTGTGTTAGGCAATGCCACACGGGCAAATACGTACCCCACATGCCACCAACCCACCGCAGGTACAGATATGTAAATGGCTGCATGTGAATGTGTCAGCAGAATGTGTACATCCGCATGTAGTATGTACCCGTCCAAACCATCTAGGTTTGCATACGACACGGTGCACATAACTGTACACATGTGGACAAGTCGGGTCGTTGGACCACCGCATCGATGATTATCTATGCAGTGAAGTCGATCACATATAGCGGAACAGGTGCCTACCAAACAGGCCGTCCTAACAGGGTGCTACAGGCAAAGAAGGGGAAGCTGGGACATCACATGTGCAGAGTAAGCGTAGCTGGACGGACAAATACACACGGTCAAGGTAAAGGGCGGAACAACATGCATATGGCGGATGGATGTTGTTAAGTAAAATATATAGAAACACATATGAAGTTCCAGTTTAGACTCGAAATACTATATAATGCATTGAATTGTACCGTACAATATGGCAGTAGAACTAAGCCTGCATGTAATTGGTGAAGCTAAGCTGTAGTGTGATGGAATTCTGAACCTGGCAGTAAGCAGTACAGCAGGCTCATGTCTGTCATCATTAATTATTTGCTGGGTTACAGAACAATAAATGTATGTACATGCATAACAGCACTCCTTCCCCAGAGGAGGATGGCCTTGTGAGCTCTATCGAAGATAACAGTACAACTCCTTACCAGAGAGACAAAGCAGCGTATTAAGAAATTAACTGTCCACTGTATCGTAACAGTCTAGGGTCCTTGAAACAGCTACAATCACAAAAGGACACTGTAATGTACAAGGTGCCTTGCAAGGCTGTGTTATTCCCATGGGAAAACATTTTAAAAGCACGACCCCAGCACCCACGTATGTATAGACTATTGCGGACCATAGTGATGGAAATGCCCTGTGACCGACCACGTCAGTAAGGTGGGCAAAAGCTGATTGTAAACACTATATAAAGAAACTGCTTACTGTATAGAGTCGGACAAAACTCACATACTTGGACTGTATATTATTTAGCCTGCCTGTGTACACTACTAAAACTTTCGAACCCGAGCCTCCTGTGTTATCGGCTGTCACTTAGAAAAGCCTACTGATAACTACAGTCTGGTTTTAACAACTTATTTCACATTGTGATCCTTGTAATCCGAATTCCCTTGGCAAGCTACAGGTCAGAGCGCATGGCTGGTTAGACATATGCAGCTGGAGAATATGCATAAATGGTTCTTCTTGAATGAAAAGACCTCCGACTGAATTGTTGTGTGTAAAGAGGCTGTTTACTGTCTGATCTGTGGCTGAAAAGCGGGAAACTGGATCCCAAGAAGAAAGCGTGCAGCCTTAAACAGGAGGCCCAGGTAAGGAGTGTTTGCCTTTTTGTCTCTATTGTAGATCAGGGACCAGACTACATTGTGTTTCTGTTAACAGTAGTGATATCGGGTCGAAGACCTACCCACATACTGTTAAATCTGAACATAGGTCAGGGAACACACAGCAGAGTAAATAGTGATTGTAGACACTACAGTGGATACAGGGAAGGAGACACCACGTGGTATGACAGAAGAGTGCGTAGCAGTCGTGTAGGGAATATGGGTAATTATAGAAGAAACAGATCATGTGATCCAGCGTTTGGCGGGTGGCGTGAAGAATATGCAATCGCAGAGAGCACATAATGTGAGTTACGCAGCAAAATGGGGTAATAAATATGACATTGATGGTATATTACGCAAAATATCGTTACTGAAACATTGTAATCCCTGAAAATTTGATGCACATGTTCCAGGGTAAACACCTGTTCCACCCTGAGAGGGATAGTCCCTCTTTGGCCAGCCGTGTCCTGTAAACAAACCGAACAAATGGCAAATGTCCTGATATCTCAGGACAAACATTTCCCAGATATATATCAAAATGGTAGCATAAAACAGTAAATTTGTATGTGGAACAGCAAAATATAATAATAAACAGAATAAGCAACTGAAATGCTACAACAATTGGTCGCTCTCCTGGCAAAGCGTGAATTCCTGTCCTATGTACTGGCCGTGGGTATGCATTTTCCAGGCAAATTACACGTTCGAACACTAATGTCCCACATTGTGCATTTGAAAAGGTGGCAGCCCTAAGATGTGCAGGCGACAAAACAGCGACAATTGGGTATCCGTCATGCACATCGGTGGACTGAGGTAGTGTACGAAGGGAACAGAACACTACAAATGGCTAAGCATCATCGTACACAGAGAAGATCATAATACAGTAGTACCGATAGCCCCCACAACCCCTACCACCTCCGATACCACATCCAGGATATTAGCGGGAGGGCAGGCTAGTCCCCACGTTATCCTGTGGCAACAGAGGTAGCACAACGAACAAATGTAACAGAAGCTATTGAAACCACATCCCGAACACGTAACATACCTAGGGACACCCGGTAAGAACACAGTACTAAAACAGAGTGAGGATATCTGTCAATTAATTGAAGTACCGAACCCTCATGCAGGACAGGAAGGCCAGGACCCAACCTCCGTAGCGTATAGCCCGTGGATACTAGAAGATATCTATAAAGTCATACTGAGAATTCCCCATCCACAAAGTAATCGCTATTCACCATGCAATACCCTGTATCTCCTGATCGGAAACCAAAAGGGGAATGGCGGATGGTACAGTATGTACAAGCTGTAAATCATGTAAGAATACTTAGGGTAGCGTTGGTGCCAGACCCACACACTATATTCAATGCTATGAACATGCCACAGAAGTATCTTACCGTGGTACATATAAGCTATGCTTACTTTGCAATACCTATACATCCACATAGTCCGTATTGCTTTGCATGTACAGTCAGGGTGACAGATACAGCCATACCCGGCTATCACCGCGACACTGTGAAAGTACAGCGATATTCTCACAGGGGATGGCTAGCTACATTCGGTGTTAACTCCACCGGGGCCAGTCAAGTTCTACTTTATTTGGATGATATTCTGCTTGCGGCCCCTACCCAGCAGCAATGTATGGAAGATACAATAGCATTATTGAGATAATCAGCAGAACAGGGACATAAAGTAAGCAAGCATAAATTGCAACTACAGAGAATACAGGTCAATTACCTGGCATATCTGGTATCCAAGTAGGGTAGAACATCACATGGCGATAGGAAGGTAGCAATATAATAAGCACCCAAGCCAACTAACAAGAAGGGAATGATGTCCTGTCTGGGCCGACTAACACTTGTCAAATCTGGATACCAAACAATGCTGTGGAATCCGCTGTATTGTTTGCCTTAACCTTTAATACACCTATGGCAGCACAACACATAGTACACTGGATTACAGTAGCAGAAACAGCGTTCTGCAGACTAGAACGATTGATAGCCTCAACAGCTGTAGTAGGTCTCGTGAATAATCATAACACATGTTGTCAGACCGTAGATTGTAGCGGAGATATATGGCGTCAGTCTTGATGCAACAGCAGGGAAGTAAGCAACGCTACATAGCTGACTACTCATTGCAGTTGGACACTGTGGCATGGTCAGTGCCACATTGTGTACAGAGCAGTTGTTGTAGCACCCATGGCAGTACAGGCCCGGCCGTAATGTTACTAGACCACCCTCTCACTGTGAGAATGTCTCATGCAGTTGCGATCAGTCTGCTGCAAGAGAAGATAGCATTCCTGACCCGTGCTAGACATTTGTCATGTTTGACCATACCACTGAGTCAACCTCATATGGTGATTGAGCGTTGTACAACATGAAACCTATCAGCGTCACGTCCGACACCTGTGTATGGCACACCACACAGTTGCCTATCTGAAATGGATTAAATAACTACACACAGACATGATATCACTGATATACCCTTAGATGATGCAGAGGTGACAGTTAATGTGTACGGATCATGTAGACAGAGTCCTACAGGAGCGAATCAAGTAGTTTATGCAGTAGTTATTGATAATGACATTGTAGGCGGCCAAACCCTGCAGCATAGCGTGTCTGCTCAAGCAGCAGAATAGATAGCTTTAACACGTGCTTGTACTGTAGCGGAAAACTGATGTGTGGACATATGTCCCGATAGTCAGTCTGTTGTCTGTGCAGTGCATGTTTATGAGCAGCAGTGGAAGAATAGGGGAATGATAACATCCACGGTAAACCGATTAATCATGCATACGAACTTGAATGCATTAGACTACATGCAGTTACCCACTGAAGTAGGTAATTGTAAATGTGCAGGGCATAGAAAGCAACAGGATAACAGTAGGAAAGGTGAGGCATGAGCTCATGCACCTGCAAAACAAGCAGCGTCACAGTTGGAAAGTGTTTGTGTGAATGAGGAATGACAAACCTCAGACAGTTTAGATGTAGAAACTGTACAAACAATGCAAACAGCAACTACGAAAGCAGAAAAGCCGTCGTGGTTATGTCGAGGAGCAATCCTTGAACACGGACTGCACATATCCACAGTGAGAAAGCCAATATTAACGTCTAATGTATTCAGATATGCGGCTTTGTGGAGCCATGGGTAGAGACATGTCTCAACAGGGGGGATGGTACATTTGGTTAACAGAATACCCCTAACATACGGAATTACGAACCACATACAAACCTCATGAGCAGCGTGTCACGTTTGCAGTAGATATCATGCACAGGGAGTATTTAAACCGAAGGGAGTGAGTTTACCTACACCACCATAACCGTTCCGTACTATTTGTATGGAGTTCATACATCTGCATAAATGTGAAGGGAACAAATACTGTTTAGCGATTACACATATATATAATCAAAATGGGTAGAAGCATTCCCAACCATTAATCCGGATGCAGCAGCAGTGGCAAAGGTGCCAGTAAAATAAAGTATCCCTAGATCTGGCATGCTGTAAAGAAGCTACAGTGACAATAGAACACATGTAGTGAACCAGACAATCACGCTACCTGGGGGATTACTTAGTACCATGAATGTCAATTGCATGTACAACCCACACTCAACACGACTGCTGGCGCCGTAGAATGGGATCGAGAAATAAGTAGAGGAGGTTGGTGGGTGACATCCAGTCGAGTTACATGAGCTGTCTACCTCTAGCATTGCTGAGCATGACAACAGTTCCAAATGTAAAGTGCTGCACCCACTTCGAAGTAGTATGTGGAATGGCATATCATGTGCCAGAGTGGAAAGCTGTCATGCCTGCAGAGCGGTCGATGACTCAGTAGTAGGTGACATGAGAGGATTGTTAACTAGTAACACTGTTCTTCAGTTAAAGTCTGTTACAGATAAGAGCAAGCGAAGGCGGAAGCATAGCTGACACCAGTATCCTGTGTGTATGTCACTGTTATCCAAAGAACATTATTGCCAAGTGGACATTGCGAATGTCTGTACGGGTACTGTTGGCACCGCTTACCGCAGTAAAGTTTGCAGAGAGGTCGTCCTGGGTCCACCTCACATTTCTCAAACCGGTAAAGGATATCAAGTCTGATTGACATCTTGTAGCTGATATACCAAAGAGCCGAATCACCCGGCCAAGACTGTATAACAATACAAAGCAACCCCAAAGACATTTATGTTTGCTGTCCTAATGATTATACACCTATTAACCATGTTTGTGTTTACGTTACAATTTCTGGGACCTTACCTGCATATAACTACACGGATACAAATACTGATACGTGATGAACTGGCCACAGAGTGTCTTCCACACTTCAACAGATACCTAGGCATGGCGTGTGCATATAGAGACTAGGAACACATTAAATTGCTGTGTTTGTACTGCCATACCTACATCATATGGAGGACTTCCGATGCATGTTGTCCCCTTGGGGATAGATTGAGACTTGTGAATATCTACACTTTGATACAGGTTCTGTGAGATCACAGGACAACGTGGCAATGTACTTACCTGTTACACAAAAAGGAATTGTATGTTATCATAAACATGATACAGTTTCAGTTGGTGGGAGTATTTGTAACATAACTGTGTCTTACGAATGTCATATAACAGCCAAAGATCACAGTACTACTTGTAGCACCATTCCTAATTTGTATTGAAACATCATGAGAACAATGTTGAAGGATGTGCAGAAACATCCTGAATTGTATAAACAGTCCTCTGTTAGAGACAGGAATATGTTACATGCAGAGGTAACCCGCATCAGTATTAAAGTAGAATATTGTTATGTTGTTTGTGGGAAATAAGCATATCAATGGTTACCTGGGAATTGGTCCGGCAGTTGTTATTTGGGTTATCTGGCTCCAGTCACATGACATACTGTACAATTGCCTGTGGGTGCGAAGCGAACTATAACACATATAGCTCGAAGAACTGGGAACACAGTCGAGAAACCTACTAATCCAGTGGGTGAAATGGAAGCTGTTCTGACATGTCAGTCTTCTGCAAGAGATAAAGGAATATCGATTCATATGGACTTGGTGACAGCGTCACAACCTGGGCTGGAACACTCCCAGCTTCTGGAGTAGTGAAATCAATCAGGGAACAGAGGAAGTTATCAAAACCTGTCGGAGGAAGGATGAATGTGACTTCCGGCTCCTGAACATGTGACTGATGAAACGGATGCAATGAGAACTGTTGTGTCACAAAATGTAATAGCATACGACTGCACCGTGGCGCTGAGAATTGAATGCGTCTTGGCGCTTACTGAAGAAGATCGCTGTGTCCAACTACCACATGAAGAGACCAAAAGCAACGCCCACCTACAGGTAATATAGCAGGTGTCATCCATGGCGGAACCAGGCCCAAACCCACTGGCGAACCATTTCCACAAACCATTGGGTGGATGGGGTCAGTCATACTGAATATCATGATTGCCATTTGTGTTGTTCTGCTCATATTGGGAGCATGTGTCTAGTCGCGGGATACTGTGCATGTAAGTATTAGTCAGGGACTCTGGCGACATACCTGTACCGAGACTATGTATCAAGACCTGTAGTGGTATTTGTCAATAGAAAATGCAATCCTACTTGCAATGTACATCAAATTACTTGCCTAGTTAAGCGTTCCACAGAGGAAGAGGCTAGGGAATGAAATAATGTTGTATATGTTTCTGGATAGAGTAGAAGCAATCAAAGGAGGGAGAATGTTAGCAAAATACATATTTAAACATAGATATGACGTGCAACTTTAGAAGCAAATAGTGTATAATGCATATTATTCTACCTGACAATATAGCAGTACAGCTTCTCATGCATGTAATTGCTTGTAGTGTAGCTGCAGTGTGATTGAACCCTAACCCTAGCAGTAACCAGTGCAGCAGGTGTATGTCAGTCAGCATTACTCATCTGCTCGGTTACAGAATAATACATGTATGTACAGGTATATCTGTCATCCTTCCACTGAGGAGGATAGGCTTGTGAGCTCTAACACAGAGTACAGCTGCTCAGCAGAGAGACACAGGAACCTAGTAGGACACGGGTGAGGACTGGATATGAACAGTGTTGGAACCGTGACAGAGCAGAATTTACGAAGTACAGTCTAAGTGAATATGTGGCTGCAAGGTTGGGCTATCCTCATGGGAAAACATGTAATAAGCATTACCTGAGCACTGTTGTAGGAATACAATGTTCTGTACTCTAGCAATGTAAATGCCTTGTGACTGACCACATCATTAATGTGTGCAAAAGATGATAGTATACAGAATGCTCATACAGATGTAACATGTATAGAGTTGAACAAATGTCTAAACTTTTACTGCATACTCCTTTGCCTCCTGCTGCACAGTAGTAAAATGTTATTAATCCCAGCTTCCTGTGTTAATGAGTGTCATTTTGAAAATACGAATGAGTGTTACAGTTTGATTTAAAAGACTTAATTGACAGATGTTTACGTTCTAGCATGGGAATAGGTCAAGCCAAACATCACAATGTCCATGTGTACCACATACACACAGCCAGTAACACGCAGTAGTAGTGCATGAAGGCATACTGCGACTGTGGGAATAGTACAGGACATATGGCGCGTGCCAAGTGCAGATGCATGACACAAACCCCAGGATGGGTGTCCCTGCAAAGAGGAACATGTGCCAACTACACCTCCCACAGATGTACCGGCAATAAAAACACATGGCAAACACACAGACACACTACTGTCCAACACATGACTGCAACGGAGCCTGGTCAAACACCAACATGAAGCATGCACACACAGAGACTTGAGTAATTTTTGCCTTAACACCCGATCATAGGCCAAAGAAGAATAGAATGGACATATGCATGTAATGCTGTGAAGGATGTGTGGTAGTCCTCAGTATCACAGTGTTAGGGACACAGATACACTGTCATCAACCGTGGCGTATGTGCAACGTACACAGCATACCTGCATGTAATACAGAGGACAATCATGTGCCACAGAAATATACAGTGGCGAAAGAGTATAGTGGATAGACAATTGTACATGTGACAAACTATGAATATAGGTTCACCGTCCATAGGTACAGGGTAGGCCATCGTCCCAGGCCCAGCCATAATACTACACCATAGTTAGGATGACTTTGCCAACCTTCTGTGCTTCAGATGAAATACCCATGATATTGCTGTATCTCCGTCAAGCACTGATAATGATGTAATCCCTGGCCTATACCTGCAATTCTCCATCCAATGGACAACATAGCTGCGAACAAGGCTAGGAAGGATGTCTGTCTCACATGTACTGTGATGTAGATCCACAGCATAATGAGTGTCTGGGTGATATATGTGTCACTCAAACACATCCCATTAATGACCGTGACAAGGTAAATGTCACCTGCCCTAGTGGTTCTGAGGGATGCGGATACAGTAGGTGAAGCATACACATGACATATGGGTTGACATGGCCTCGTATGTCAGGCACAGGTCAACACTAAACAGCAGGTATGTGCCGTGATGTGGCAGGGGTCCTACATGTGGGGCAGCATTACACAAAATGGTGTCATCCTGCATCTGTACAACAATCAACCTATGTGGGCTTCCCAGCTGCTGTAGGTGTATGGTCAGATACAGTCTGAATGGGGCAATGTAGTAGATCATAGGTGTAACACGTAATGGGTACAAGGAGACAATGACCTAGCCTGATGTAGATGTGAATCCCTGCACCAACAGGTGGGCAATGTAGAAGACCCACACAACCACGATAGCAACGTGTGTGTGGAATGAATGGTGACCGTCAAACACTGTCCCTGATCCCTGGTAATCACCCCTGTGCTGAGTGGACAGCCACCTATATGCTGGACAGGGGTGACCTAGTAGTTCTCCACAGGTATGATGTTGCATTACGTCGCATTTAGCTGTGGGACATGTCCCCTGACAGCAGATATGCATACCTGGGAGGCCCCTTGAAGGATATCTGTGTCAGATGTCTGTCCCACTATGGCACCTGTTTTGCAGTCATCTACAAACACTGTTGCCCATAGCACCCCTGTGTGTGCCTGTACCGTGAAAATGTAGGTGTATGACAGGAGTGCAGACATGGAAGGGCCCCATGGGACACCACTTGTGACAGGCAGTAGGTCTGACATGCTGCCAGCAACTATGACCGTGTGGGTTGTGTCACATAGACAGTTTACAACACATTCTGTGATGTGCGTGTTCACATCCCAGCCAATGGGTTTATCAGCGATACCTGGGGGTAATGTGATGAAGGGCTTTGCCAGGTCGAGGTAGGCTGTATGGACTGCAACACCCCCATCAGTGGCCTCGGCGACTGTCCCGAAAATGTCAACCATGCTTTAAAGGCATGAACCGCTCCTGAACAAGACAAACCGTGTGTGAGGCAAAGTATGTATGTCCCCTATGCAGTCATGTACGAGCCACAGTATGATCCCTCCCCATGTCTTTGCAGATAGGTCTCCTCAGGGTAATGGGACAGTAATAACCAGCCTCAGTGGAGGTATTGGCCTTGTGGCGTGGGACTACAGTTGCCATGTGACACAACCTGGGTACCCTACCTGAGGTGAGGCTACAAAGAAATAGCTGTCCTAACTGTGGGTCCAATTCATAAATGAGATAGTGGAGTACACAGCGGGGTCACCAGCTGGTCTCATGGATGCTATGTCCACTACCCTGGAGAGAGCATGTCCCACCTGTGTGTCACAGAACATTTGGTGACCACAAACCACTGGTACACACATCTCCTCATGTGTGGGGGAGGGTGTGGAGATGTCCTCACTGGACTTGTCAGCCTGTATGTTGGCAATGTGTGTATGTTGAGTAAACCCCACCTCTATGTGAACCCAGTCAGAGCATATGTGGGAGTGAGCTCCCAGGTGTCGAGCATAGCAACTGAAGGTGGTATGATTGTTAGCCAGGTCCATGTAGGTATATCTGTGGAATGTGCCCTGGACAATTTCATGACAGTGTGTAACTCTACACATATGATGACCAAGGGTGTCATACCTCACAAGGTGTCTGCTCCACCTTGTAGTAGCCACCTCCTCGTGTTGTACATTCTGTGTATGGCTGGGGTACACCACACTGGATGCTTGGCATTGGTACAGTGAACCACAGTTGGGTAAGTGAATGACTGGCTCATGCAGTCCTGTAGGTACTGGTAGATGGCAAATGTGATTGATGCAGTGGCTGCCGTACTGTCGACCACTGGCTCAGGGTCCTTAAAGGAGACCACAGTAGTGCGCAGAATTGTGTAGTCTGCCTCTGAGCAAGCAATGTGTATGGTAACTGGCAACACTCACAGCAGCGGATGCCAAAAGCAGAAGCCAATGTCCAAATAACATAGATCAACTTCTGCATGACAATATGTCTTATCATACATGTATTGACACGTGTCTGCTAATTACAATTGGAAATGGCGGTAAGACTGGCCTAAAGTTCCCGTGATGTACACAGTCTGGGGTGTTGTTCCGATAATAAAGTGGCAATACCTCCCAATCGTGACCTCTGGGTATGGTATGAAAGTGGTTGTTAACCTGCAACATTGGATGTATAGCATTGGTTTCTGGTGTCGGAAGACATGGTTCCTGTAGCACAACACAGTATGGGTAGTCAAGCACACATTCGCGATTGCTGAACACACAGCATCAGTGAAACCCACTGCTCACAAGGACACAGTCCGACAAGCTCTACACTTTAAATATGCACAGTGGTGTCCATTGTCGGACCCAAAAATTGACATCACACCAGATTCACGTCTTCTTTCAATACGTTACCTGAACTCATTGTCGTCACAGGTACACATATGCACTGCAAGCGTGTTTAATGTTGATGATAGCTGTCCATGTAATGCAGCACAGATGCACAGAAATACCCAGGGTACGGGTCCATAGAACTGCGTACACATCACAGTCCGCACACATGAAGGATGTGTAATGGGTACTGTCGATTGTTGCAGTCAAGGGATTCTGGGTATGTAGACTCTGGGCCGGTGTTGCTTCGCAGCCAATCCTTTGTCCGCCCGTGGGAGGATGTGTGTGTAGCACCTGCCATACTATCCGCTAATGATGCAAACCATCCACTGGAGAATGCTAAATGCAGGTGTGAAATGTGTACAGCCCTATACTAGTGTCCAGTAGGCAATTGTCATGGATGGACAACCGTATGCCCAAGATGCCACCCACAACCGCAAACCGGGTAAATTACACAGCAGCGGTAAGGCATAAGACAGGAAATACACATAGGGACTGCAGTTGACATTCCACATACAAAGTCGGACCGCTGTGCCAACACCGGCGTACACAGCACTCAATCTGCCAGCAACAGACTGAGGAGCACCGCTACCATACAGCGGAACAGATGTGCGACCTGTGGAACACATACTAATGGCACACACACAGCGTCACGTAGGATATGTAAACTATGGCATTCCCACCTATGAAGACAACATGGTTAAATGAATACATAGGTAATCAACATGTTCGGTGGTGTTATATTGGAAATACAGTGTCGGATATGTCCCATTGGGATGTCTGCGGTTTATATGAAGCAGTTGCTAACCAGCATCTTTGGATGTATGTCATTTGTCCACAGTACTAGATCACCTGGTTATGTAGCACCATGTGGAATGGGTAGTCTAACAGACATCAGCGATTGCTGAACACACAGTATCAGTGAAACCCACTGCTCACAAGGACACAGTCCGACAAGCTCTAAACTTTACATATGCACAGTGGTGTCCATTGTAGGACCCAAAAATTTGTCTAAAGACAGGAATGCCGCCTTCTTTCATCACCTAACTGAACTCATTGTCGTCACAGGTACACATATGCACATAGCGTGTTTAATGTTGCTGATAGCTGTCCATGTAATGCAGCACAGATGCACAGAAATACCCAGGGTACGGGTCCATAGAACTGCGTCCACATCACAGTCCGCACACATGGCGGATGTGTAATGGGTACTGTCAATTGTTGCAGTCAAGGGATTCTGGGTATGTAGACTCTGTGCTTTCGGTGTTGTTCGCAGGCAATCCTTTCTCCGCCCGTGGGAGGATGTGTCGCGTAGCACCTGCCTTACTCTCCGCTAATAATGCAAACCATACTCCGGAGAATGCTAAATGTAGGTGTGGAATGTGTACAGCCCTATACTAGTGTCCAGTAGGCAATTGTCATGGATGGACACCCGTATGGCCAGGATGGCACCCACAACTGCAAACCGGGTAAATGACATAGCAGCGGTAAGGCATAACACATGAAATACACATAGGGACTACAGTTGACATTCCACATACAAAGCGGACCGTCGTGCCAACACCGGCGTACACAGCACTCAATCTGCCAGCAACAGACTGAGGAGCACCGCTACCGTACAGCGGAACAGATGTGCGACCTGTGGAACACATACTAATGGCACACACACAGCGTCAAGTAGGATATGTAAACTATGGCATTCCCACCTATGAAGACAACATGGTTAAATGAATACATAGGTAATCAACATGTTCGGTGGTGTTATATTGCAAACAGAGTGGGGGATATGTCCCTTTGGGGCGTCTGCGGTTTATATGGAGCAGTTGCTAACCAGCATCTTTGGATGTATGTCATTTGTCCACAGTACTAAATCACCTGGTTATGTAGCACCATGTGGAATGGGTGGTCAAACAGACATCTGCGATTGCTGAACACACAGTATCAGTGAAACCCAGTGCTCACAAGGACACAGTCCGACAAGCTCTACACTTTACATATGCACAGTGGTGTCCATTGTAGGACCCAAAAATTTGTCTAAAGACAGGAATGCCGCCTTATTTAATCAACTAACTGAACTCATTGTCGTCACAGGTACACATATGCACATAGCGTGTTTAATGTTGCTGATAGCTGTCCATGTAATGCAGCACAGATGCACAGAAATACCCAGGGTACCGGGTCCATAGAACTGCGTCCACATCACAGTCCGCACACATGGCGGATGTGTAATGGGTACTGTCAATTGTTGCAGTCAAGGGATTCTGGGTATGTAGACTCTGTGCTCGGTGTTGTTCGCAGGCAATCCTTTCTCCGCCCGTGGGAGGGATGTGTCGTAGCACCTGCCTTACTCTCCGCTAATAATGCAAACCATACACGGAGAATGCTAAATGTAGGTGTGGAATGTGT
Organism: Protopterus annectens; assembly: GCF_019279795.1. Lineage (NCBI taxonomy): Eukaryota > Metazoa > Chordata > Ceratodontiformes > Protopteridae > Protopterus > Protopterus annectens. Next base: position 807,157,355 of record NC_056727.1, read on the forward strand.
ACAGCCCTATACTAGTGTCCAGTAGGCAATTGTCATGGATGGACACCCGTATGGCCAGGATGGCACCCACAACTGCAAACCGGGTTAATGACATAGTAGCGGTACGGCACAACACAGGAAATACACATAGGGACTACAGTTGACATTCCACATACAAAGCCGGACCCTCGTGCCAACACCGGCGTACACAGCACTCAATCTGCCAGCAACAGAATGAGGAGCACCGCTACCGTACAGCGGAACAGATGTGCGACCTGTGGAACACATACTAATGGCACACACACAACGTCACGTAGGATATGTAAACTATGGCATTCCCACCTATGAAGACAACATGGTTAAATGAATACATAGGTAATCAACATGTTCGGTGGTGTTATATTGGAAATACAGTGGCGGATATGTCCCATTGGGATGTCTGAGGTTTATATGAAGCAGTTGCTAACCAGCATCTTTGGATGTATGTCATTTGTTCACAGTACTAAATCACCTGGTTATGTAGCACCATGTGGAATGGGTAGTCAAACAGACATCCGCGATTGGGGAACATACACCAGCAGTGAAAAGCACTGGGCAGGTGGACACAGTCCAGCAACATCTAACTTGACATATGCACATCGGTGTCCATTGTAGGTACCAAAAATTCTGTTCAGAGAATGCCTGCTAGCTTCCTGCATTACTCACGTGATCTCATTGTCGTCACCACGTCACAGGTACACATATGCATGCAAGCGTGTTCAATGTTGATGATAGCTGTCCATGAAATGCAGCACACATGCACAGAAATACCCAGGGTATCGGGTCCATTCAGCTGCGTCCACATCACAGTCCGCACACATGAAGGATGTGTAATGGGTACTGTCCACTGTTGCAGTCAAGGGAGTCTGGGTATGTAGAATCTGGCCTCGGTGTTGTTTCGCAGGCAATCCTTTGTCCGCCCGTGGGAGGGGCGTGTCGTAACACATCGTCACTCTCCGCTAATAATGCAAACCATCTACCGGAGAATGCAAAATGCAGGTGTGAAATGTGTACAGCCCTATACCAGTGTACAGTAGGCAATTCACATGGATGGACAAGCGTATGACTAAGATGGCACCCATAACTGCAAACCGGTGGAATTACACTGCCGTAGTAAGGCATTACACAAGTAATACACATAGGGACTACAGTTGACATTCCCCATACAACAAACACAGACAACCAGCCGATGAAGTCCAAAGCAAAGGAGAGGTACGGTAGGGACGGTGAGTGACCACTCAGGGCACACAAAGACTTAAGGGCAGTCACCATAGTCTATTGGAGCCCGCCGTCTGCTTCATAAGCAGACTTATTCAGAATACATACAATGCAGTCCAACCTACTACATTTAAAAGCATTAATTGGTCAGTACATTAGATGTGCTAGGTACTAATTACATGCCTTAAAGGCAGACAAGCAAACAAACCTTACTTGGGTTACAGATCCCACACAGTGAGGACATCAGACATTGCTTGGAAAGGTACAGTCTTCATCGGAAAATAGAAATATATGTACATATATGAAAGATGAACCAACATAAAATGTTTTCCAAATGTCTGACTGTGTAAGATACATATATATGTCCTACGGATTGTGCCAATATATTAACAGAACTGCAGACACCTAGTAATATAAATGAACCATAATATATACACATAAACCGTATGATTATGACTAATGTAAAATAGACCAGCGAAATGTAAAGATTCACAATGTGCTAATGTAAATATTCATTTAGAAGGTTACTTAAATAAATCAATTCAGACATCCATGTCTAAATACTAACACAAGGCCAGCGAGGTGCTTGCCCTCACATGTACTGGGATGTTGTTCCACAGCATAGTGAGTGTCTGGGTGATGAATCTGTCCCAACAACACGTTCGATTAATGACAGTGTCAAGGTGTCGTCAGCTGCCCTTGTGGTTCTGAGGATCTAACTTATTTCGTGAAGCATAGTCATCAGATCTGGGTTCGACATAGCCTTGTATGCCAGGCACGGGTCACCTCTGGGCAAGTGGTATGCAACTGTATACAGCTGGAATTCTTTCAGTCGGTCAGTATAACACATATACCTGAGACCCTGCATCTGTTTGTCGATGAACTGTTGGTGCCTTTCCAGCTGCTGCAGGTGTTGGGTCAGATACATTCTGAACGGGGCATTGTACCCAATCATAGGTCTAATGAGTGATGAGTACAAGGGGACAATGACCTCCCCTGATCTAGATGTGAATCCCTTCATGATGATGTGGGCAATGTGGAAGGTCTACCTAACTATGTTAGCAACATGTGTGTCTAACGAACGGTTAACAACAACACGTGTCCCCAGATCACTGGTAACCCCCTCTGTGCTCAGTGGATTGCCACCTATATGGTAGCTCGGGGTAACCTTGTTCTTCCCGAAGGGTATGCCTATGCATTTCCTGGCATTTAGCTGTAGGACATGTCTCTGGTACCACTTATCCACATCTGTGAGGCACTCCTGAAGGATATCTGTGTCAGATGTGTGTCTGACTTTGGCACCCGGTTTGCAGTCATCTGCAAACATTGTCACCATAACCCCCTGTGTATGCGTGTACATTGGAAGCGTAGATGCTGGAAATAGTGGACCCAGGACTGAGCCCCATGGGACACCACCTGTGACTGGCTGTGAGTATGACATGGCGCCAGCAACTATGGCCATGTGTGTTCTGTGACTTAGCCAGTTTGCAACCCATATGGCGATGTATGGATTTACATTCAAGATGGCGGGTTTATCAATTATACCCGAGGGGGTATTGTGTCGAAGGCCTCTGCGGGTTGAGGTAGGCTGTATGGACTGCTTTACCCTCATCAATGGCCTTGGTGACTGATTCTACAAAGTGAAACACGTGTAAAGGCATGATCTGACTCTGACCAAGCTAAACTGGGTTGTATCCAAAGTATCACGAGTCCCCTATGTCTTTATCTATGTGTTCCATTATGATCCATCTCCATGGCTTTGCAGATAAGGCTTGTCAAACTAATGGTATGGTAATAACCAGGGTCAGTGGAGGCACCATCTATGTGGAGTGTGACTACAGTCGCCCTGTGCTACTACTCAGTGCGTATCCTGAGGTGAGGCTAAGATTAAACAGCTGTCCTAAGTGTGGGTTTAATTCCCCATAGAGTTCCTGGAGTACACAGCTGGGACACCATCTGGACCCATGGATGCTGTGTTGACTGCCTTGGGGCTGGATGTGGGTAATGCTGGACATACCCACGGCAGACGTGGCGTGTTTCCGAGTCCGATGCCCAAGGGACCACACACATAGCCGGCCTTAGGCATAGGCCAAGTAGGTAGCCGTCTAGGGTGTTGCTCTACTCGGGGCACCTTTCCAGACTCTATTTGGTGTAGGTAGACCAGGAGGGGGGTAGCGGGTGATGTATCGGTGGCAACTTCTGCCTAGGGCACCACTTAACCTAAGGACATTCTTCCCGTGGGTAATACAGCAGTACCCACACCCAGACGCGGGTCATTGCTAGGGTCATTGCTAGTATGGCATATCATCTATGTCAGGAAACCATATATCCCCAGACATAATGGCACAGCATAATGCCTGTTCGCAGCCCAAGGCAGACATCGTCACCAGCGGCGGTGCGTACTGCACGAGATGTCCGTTAACAATGTCGACATTGTCTCGCTTTGTGAAACAAACTCCACATAGACATTCAATACTAGACAGCGACGGAGAACCCGATGTCCTCGTGGCTGAGCTGTTCAACCTGTTCCGCCATGTTAAATGTGTGTAGCACAGCGGAACCGGCCCAAACCAAGCAGCGGACATGTCTGTGGCTCAGTGAAAGTCGTCACGCAATGGTAAACCCTTGTAATATTGCGACACAGGCCATACATACGGAGGGTTAGTAATGGAAATTGGTCAGTTCGACCAGACCGTGTGCAATTAGTATAACAAGATCTACAACGGGTACACCGGCCAATCGGCACCTGGTTCTGAATAATTCGGGGGGGCGCCGTGACATGGTACCATCGACACGGACTACACGTGCCCATGTGACTCATCTAACATTCGTACAGGGACAGGGCAGTCCCGTACAGTGGGCGGACAAGACCAAACCCAAAGCACCACAGCAACACCCTGACAAGCGAAGGCCTGTATGCGTATGGGATATAAGCAGCTGTCATCTGAGCAGCCCTGCGGTGGCGACATATGCATCCTGGGCCATGGCGAGGGAATTAGGAATGTTCAACATGCAGTACCGCACCTTTCCCAGCAGGAGAATGGATGCCTGTGGCGTGCGTGTGTGCGGGGGATATGTAAATGTACATAGGTACCATGGGTATGCATATTAATGACAGCGAACAGCTAGCGTGTACTGGTCACAGTAACCGGCAAGCGTGAATGCAGTCACGTTTGAATTACGACTATAGAACATATAGATGTGCGTGTGCGTAAAGCGTCCATGCTGCAAAGACTGTTACATATATAAAGCTGTAAGTGCTTTCTGCACCGTCCGTCAACGGATCAGACATATGTTGCGGAATAGTCACAAGTAGCATAAAACACGTAACCACACAGACACTGAAAACATATAAAAACGGACTACGGATATGCATGTGCGCCTGCGCGTAACCCACAATCCGGACATGCAGGTGTGCGTGTGCGTGTGTGATCCAGTGGAACCAGGGAAGGTTACGGATGTCTCCTCCACACATTTACATTCATAATTGTAAAATATATGCTTAAATAGTACTTATTGATTCCATGCTTTGTTATCGTAATGCTACTATTATACACATTGATATACAATATCCTGATCAACACACTACATTCTAAGGTGCACTCACAACAATTATCAACTATGTGTCAGGATACTGATTGTATTTACCAATATTGTATATATATTAACACATTGTTGCCGTATTATTGTTTCCATGAAGTAAGGCATGCAACACTGATATGTATATGTCACGTTATAATCAAGACTTGGAGCACTGTCCACCTAACTATGAGCAGGTTTATTGATTATTTCGCTTTAAACCGACTCTGAAGGAAGTGTATAAGGGGCGGCTATGTCATGCATTCCGTACTCCGACGATGCCCCATGTTAGTAGGTGAAAGAGCTCAGTATCCTTTCACTGTGGAGTCTATCGTATTTGACAGTGTCTGTTTTGCCGATATATGTTCCATAATGTCGTTTATGAAGATGGGCAGGGCGCTTAAGGTTTGCTGTATTTCCGCATACTGGCACGTGGATATAGATAGGCCATGTCATACAAACGATGGGTAGTCAAGCAGACATCCACGATTGGGGAACATACAGCGGCAGTCAATACCACTGGCCAGATGGTGACAGTCCAACACGTTCTACACTTTACAAATGCACATCGGTGTCCATTGTAGGACTCCAAAAATTACGGCGTTTGCTCCGTTATCCATCGGGATCAGCCAATCAGAGTACTAACCGTGACTACGGCACAGCTGAACATATGCACCACCAGCGTGTTTAAGGTTGATGATACCTGCCCATGACATGCAGGACATATGAACAGAGGTCCCCAGACTGCCGTGTCCATACATGTGCGTCCATATCCCAGTTCCGCACACATGAAGGATGTGTCATGCGTACCGTGGGGGGTTGCAGCCATGGTATCCTGGGTATGCAAAATGGGGCTCGGTGTTGTTTGGCAGATAATCCGTTGTCCGCCCGTGGGAGGGCTGCGGGTACAGGGCGTGCCTTAGTCCCCAGTAAGGATGCAAAGCATCCATTGGGTAATACTAAAGGCAGGTGTGAAATGTGTTCAGCCCTACATCAGTGTCAGTAGGCATTTCCCAAGGATGGACAAGCGTCACGGACAAGATGGCACCCATAATAGCAAACCTGGTGGAATCACACAGCCGTAGTAAGGCTTGACACTGGACTTACAGATGGAAACTACAGTAGATAGACTACGTAGACATCCATCCTGCCGTGCGAATCCCAGCATACACAGCAGCCAAGGTGCTATCAAGTATGTGGGGATCACCCGCTTCCACTCTGCGGAACATACGTGCGACCTGTGGAACACATATTAATGGCACACCAACAAGCGTCAACTAGGAAGGTCATACTATCGTTAAAATATGGCGTTCCCACACATAAACAACATACTGTCATGAATAAATAGGTTCTACATGTACCGGCTGTGTTATAATGACAATACAGTGGCGGATAGTTCACAATGGTACCTCTGAGGATTATCTAAAGCAGTTGCCAACCTGCAGTACTACAGTAACACCATATGGGTAAATTGTGGAAGGACACGGGTTCCGTAGCACTACATAATATGGGTAGGCGGACAGACATCCGGGACTGGGGAACATCAGGCGGCAGTCAAACCCACTGGCGAATGGACACAGTCCAACATGTTCTAAACTTTACATATGCACATCGGTGTCCATTGCAGGACCAAAATTACTCCTTAAGTAAGTGTGGGCAACATAGTGTGAACGGAAGAGGTGACAGCCGTGACTACGGCACAGGTAGATATATGCACCACAAAGCGTCTTCAAGGGTGATGACAGCCGTCCATGAAATGCAGGACATATGAATAGGACTCCCCAGGCTGCTGCGTCCATACCGCACGTTCACACCCCATTTCCGCACACATTAAGGGTGTGCAAGGGGTACTGTCGAGGGTTGCAGACATAGGATCGTGGGTATGCAAAAATGGGTGTCGGTGTGGATTGGCAGATGATTCGTTGTCCGCCCGTGTGCGGGGCGTGGCCATAACATATCGTTACTCCGCAATACTAATACCGATCATCCACGGAAATGGAGAATGCAGCTGTGAAATGTTGACAGCCCGATACTAGTGTCCAGTAGGCAGTTCCCATGGATGGACAAGCGTCACGGCCAAGATGGCACCCATAGCTGCAAACCTGGGGAATCCACAGCTGTTGCAAGGCATAACCCAGGGAATACAGATAGGGTCTACAGTAGACACTCCCCATTCAAAGCCAGACCGATGGGCAGATACCGCCGTACACAGAACCCAATCTGCCAGCACATCTATGGGGATCCTGCGCTTCCATACAGTGGAACAGATGGGTCACCTGTGTAAACATACCAATGGCACAATCTCCACGTCTGCTGGGAATGACATACGAAGGTCAAACTATGGCGTTGCCAACAATGAAAGACATCCTTCGGTGAATTAATAGGAGTGATGTCAATAGACCATGGCAAACACCCAATGAACAGGGAAGACTTGCTGGCACCCTATGGCCACAAACCATGTCACACATAGGTAGATGGAACAGTCAACTTAAACATTTCGTCCACGACAGGTTGCATATGGTATCCAAAGGTACTTCATAGACATGTATGCGCTATCACCCGTTGGCCCGTGAGACTTACACATAACATGGAAGTATCCAGGCTTTAAATGTCCACCCTTACACTTCCAGTTGTCACTGTCTATGCGAGCAATGGAGATTTAGCCACAGCATAGAAAGCAGGGACGTACTGCTAACGAAACACACACATGTCAACATCACAGAAAGCATACTATGAACACCGTATTACATGATATTGTACTATGAAACACAAACAAACCAGCAACCTGCAGCAAGAATAGTCCCGTGGTTCGACACAACACAAGTCTTCGTAACATTTAAACAGTTCATTACAACATGCAGCGTTTTCGTTGTTTCCACAGCGTGTGCAGAATAACAGCTATGTCTAAGAATGTTCACAATCAACAATGTGAGTCTTAACATGATTTTAAATATCACACTGTTGATTGTGAACACTTAAAAGATTTGCTTATTCAGTTGTATTTGCGAAAGCAATGAAACACACACACACGGAAGGGGCGGAGATGAACCTCGCCTATTTACATGAACTCAGTACAGTATGAAGCATTCACAGAGCAGCTACCGAGTTAACTGGCGTGGCGCTGTCAGAGGCATACTTGTAGGCTGGTGGCGTCACCCGCCAAGACAATAGTTGGCAATAGCCAAGGCATGTGTTGCGGGCGTCTAAAAGCATAATCAGTCGCAGAGGCAGCTAGAAACACACACACACAGAGACACACACACACGGAAGGGGCGGGGCGAACCTCGCCTATCTACATGAACACACTACAGTATGAAGCATTTACAGAGCAGCGCTACCGACTTTACTGAACAGGCGCTGTCACCGCGCATACTTGTAGGCTGCTGGCGTCACCCGCAAGACAATAGTTGGCAATAGCCAAGGCATGTGTTGCGGGCGTCTAAAAGCATAATCAGTCGCAGAGGCAGCTGGAAACACACACACAGAGACACACACACACGGAAGGGGCGGGGGCGAACCTCGCCTATCTACATGAACACACTACAGTATGAAGCATTTACAGAGCAGCTACCGACTTTACTGAACAGGCTGTCACCGCGCATACTTGTAGGCTGCTGGCGTCACCCGCAAGACAATAGTTGGCAATAGCCAAGGCATGTGTTGCGGGCGTCTAAAAGCATAATCAGTCGCAGAGGCAGCTGGAAACACACACACACACAGAGACACACACACACGGAAGGGGCGGGGGGCGGACCTACCCCTATCTACATGGACACACTACAGTATGAAGCATTTACAGAGCAGCGCTACCGACTTTACTGAACAGGCGCTGTCACCGCGCATACTTGTAGGCTGCTGGCGTCACCCGCAAGACAATAGTTGGCAATAGCCAAGGCATGTGTTGCGGAGCGTCTAAAAGCATAATCAGTCGCAGAGGCAGCTGGAAACACACACACACAGAGACACACACACACACGGAAGGGGCGGGGGGCGAACCTCGCCTATCTACATGAACACACTACAGTATGAAGCATTTACAGAGCAGCTACCGACTTTACTGAACAGGCGCTGTCACACGCATACTTGTAGGCTGCTGGCGTCACCCGCAAGACAATAGTTGGCAATAGCCAAGGCATGTGTTGCGGGCGTCTAAAAGCATAATCAGTCGCAGAGGCAGCTGGAAACACACACACACACACACACACACACACACACACACGGAAGGGGCGGGGCGAACCTCGCCTATCTACATGAACACACTACAGTATGAAGCATTTACAGAGCAGCTACCGACTTTACTGAACAGGCGCTGTCACACGCATACTTGTAGGCTGCTGGCGTCACCCGCAAGACAATAGTTGGCAATAGCCAAGGCATGTGTTGTGGGCGTCTAAAAGCATGATCAGTCGCAGAGGCAGCTGGAAACACACACACACACACACACACACACACACACACACACACACGGATGGGGCGGGGGCGAACCGGCGCCTATCTACATGAACACACTACAGTATGAAGCATTTACAGAGCAGCTACCGAGTTTACTGAGCAGGCGCTGTCAGGAGGCATACCCCTCGTGAGTGGTATCATTTGCAGAGGCAATGCGCCCGATCGGGAGTTAGGACAGAGTGCGCAGATCACGCGGTCTGTTACCATCCCAAAGGTCGCCGTACACTAACTGCGTTAGTGCTGCAGTCGGGAATAACAAGTAACTACTGATCAGTACATCACTGCCTACTGGGCATGCTCAGACACTTAGACTCGGCACAGAGCAGACATGCATACACATGGTGCGTCGGCATGGGTGGCGGAATGTGGACCGTCGTGTGTGTCCAGCCACACAACAGAAACCTGGCCATGCCACAGGCGTGGCCGTTGCGTGCCGGATACAGGCATGCACCGGGGTATAACTGCAGACGGTAGCGGTGTGCACTGTGCTGTGTGTCTATCTACACAGCTGCCTACTGGGCATGCTCAGACACTTAGAGTCGGCACAGAGCAGACATGCATACACATGGTGCGACGGCATGGGTGGCGGAATGCGGACCGTCCTGTGTGTCCAGCCACACAACAGCAACCCGGCCATGCCACAGACGTGGCCGTTGCTGCGGGGAATATCTAGGTGCAATTAACCATGTGTAGGACTGGCCTACCGTTTGTTGCATGCTACAGACAACCCTCCCAAACACAGGATACCTTCACAGATGTCCGGAGGACACTGGTGAGTGGGCATGCTCTCACAACAGCACCGTATTGGGTGACATGAACCACCCATACATAGCCTGGGAACATTACCCATGGCACAACACACTACGCCAGCAGTCCCAGGTGTTCACACACCTGGCCACTGTTAAACAGCCATGCACCATACATACTAGGGGGGGATGTCTGACAGTTCTGCCCATCACACATGGTGAGGATATGCCCCACACAGGATGTACAGCCCTCAATGGTGATGCAAGACCGTATAGTGGATCCACTGGTCATCCACACCCTGTAACCAACACCAGCATGGGGACCTCAGTGATGACCTCTCCACAGAAAACCACACACATCATACGACCGGTGTGGTACCCTACAAGTCCTCCATGCCAGTGTTGAACACAGGCCAGACCGACAAGCGCCTAGCGAATGCCTTCCCGACCACCCACATGCATGTCTGCAACAGGCAAACATGATGACATCAGGACCTTGTCCACCACAGGTAGGCACATGGTGTGGTGGACCGCAGCCACTGACTACCTGTACATCAACAGTTGGAGCTAATACATGGCAGAGCAATGACAGTACCAGGAAACCATCACCCATTCATACCGGCGTCACCATACGGCCCCACATACCATCATCCACGGCCGCTTGTGGGAGTGGTACTGCAGAGGGCACATGAGACAACCATAGGGCCTTCCCTAACTGTGGTAAGGACATGGTTGGGGGCACACAGACTTGGCTGGAAATGGTCCAGAATGGTACAACAGTCACTGCACCCACAGACATTGTCTGCAAACCAGAGGACATGTTCCATGCATACATTCCCAAGAGGAACATATCCATCCCACCAGAGTGTATCCTCCCAAACATCTCATATGGCCTGGGTGATCCCATATCTCTATGGCGGTTGACACGTCAGCAATGGGCACCGATGGTGTCCCTGGCTGTGTGCTACCCATCCTCATTGAGGCCCTCGGCCCACACATGCGACCACTGTGTCATGTTAGCCTTACTATGGGCTATGTCCCCAATGGATGCCATATGGCATCTGTGGTCCCCACTATGCCAGGGTAGTGCTCTTATCATCTGTCAACAGCCACACCCTATTCGCTTGACAAGCGTTGTCAGCAAAGCTGTGGCAAGCTCCATACAGGTGCCCATGGTTACAGATAGCGGTGTACAGCCAATGCGGAACATACCCACAACTACATAGTCAAGGGCGGATCCTGCCTCCCGAACCTGCTCGTCCAGTCTGGAGTGGTCACCAAGGCCATTGATGGGGATCGTGGGTTTGCACACAGTACCATGACCTGGTGGGGCGTTCAGAGCACACTACACATGGGACCCATGGAAGGCTCGCCAGCATACATGTGGGGACATATGTCACCCGATGCTTCTCAGACAGGTTGGAGGTCACACCACACAGGGTTGGTGCTCAAGGTGCCTTGTCACACTCATATCTGGACCCAGTGGAGGCCCACAGGGCTCACTCCTGGGCCCCCTGCCATATGGCATCCGACCTTTCAATGTGCATGCAATCATAGGGGGATTGTAGCAGACAAGGTATGCAGATGACTACGCACCGGCCAACATACCCAACACCCCATGTTACACGGACATCCACCTAGGGCGTCATAGACATGGATGCCTGGTGCCAGAGCCATGGCCTGCTACTAAATGCCAGAGAAGGTGCAGCCCTACCCAGTGTGAAGGACATGTTCGTCCCAATGTCACATGTAGGTGATGCGCCATTAAAGATGGTGGACATGTTCAGGAAATGGCTACCACACCTGTCGGCAACCTCTGTCAACACACACAATGGCAATGTGGGTGTGAAGACATTCCATTGTGGCCTCCTGGTCTGGATGGAATCGCAACCACATCAGGGGTGTTCATTGTACCCCTGTACACATCACACACCAGAGCAATGACTGCGTACAATGGCACATGTGGCCTGTAGCTAACCTGGCGCCTGCAGCACTCGGAAGGACATAAGCGTTCCACAAGGCGGGGATGGCGGTGCTAGGACATGTGTCACAAGCTGCGGCCAAGGGGACACCGGCTGTAGATCTTCACAGCACATCTGCTCCGTGGTGATCTGTGCCTGACATACACGGCCATGTCTGACCTGGGTGACATGGGCACATTCCACCTCCCAGGCTCCATGCAAACCACGGGCACAGAAGCGACTGTCAAACACCTCAACACAAAGATGAGTGGGGCGTGCTGGGGAACAGGGTTAACGGCCAGACACCCCTACAACACGGGGAGGAGTGCCAGGCCATGTGAAGGAAAGGCCCTGACTGCCTTCGTCCAGGACTGCTAATGACGTGTGGATGTGTGGCGATAGTTATCGCCAGGCAACATCTGTGTGTCACTGCTAGACCAGGGACTGGGGACTGATGGATATGGCATCCCCATCCTGAGGGGTGTTAGGCGCCACACACAGTCATGCTAGGTCCACACATGTCGTGGGGCACATATCCTGTTACGTTCGTAATGCCCTATGTACCTATGTAGGGGTCCATGCGGATGCGGGTAACTGTGCTATGCTGATGTTGCCAGACATGCCTGTGGGTACCCACGACTACGTGGGGAACTAATTACAGTGCTCCCAGTAGGCGCGTGCAAGTACACCATCAGTATCATACGGGTTAACTGCACCGACATGGTGCTACACATGTAACCACCACACATACTGTGTACACATATCAATGAATGCTGCACCTGTCCTGCATGGTATGTCTGCTGCATGATGTCCGTGCACAACCCACATCACATACACACCTGTCGCCAGCCATACACACACACCACAACATACACATCACGTACTATGCGGACACAGGTATCACATACACCTCTCACTATCGTGTCCACCCTGTGCATCAGAATATGTTAGCTTAACCGTGCAGTGATGGTGTAGCTCACAGTTATGCGGCAGAGACTTCATCATATGCACAGGGTGATATGTGTGCCACAGGCATGGGCTGTACCAATGGATGACATCATGTGTGTGTGTGGGGGCCTGTGCATTGAGTGGGCATGACTATGTAGATTGCATGTGGGTGTGGTGGAGCCCTACAGTTGTGTCTGCTGTGTGTGGGTGTGTGTGTACACAGTTCAGTCATCTGTGATGCCTACGGGGTATGCTTGGCAGCCCCTGACTGTACAGTGCAGGTGTTACGGCTCACTGTGTCTGCGGCGGCGGCGTGACCAGCGCCTGCCTGGGGTCGCAGGCACGACCCGGGTGGAGTGCGGACTGTCCACTCTCCGATGTCACATGTCCGCTGGAAGCGTGCCCACGGGGGCCGTCCAGGGCCACGTCCACGTGGCCTGCTCTGTCCTGGTGTGGATGGTGTAGTAGCAGCTGCACTGCTGCTGCTACCAGCACTGTCTGGGTGGGCATGGGAGGTGGCACGCGCTGACCTGCAGCAGGTGGTGTTGCTGGCACACGCCCGTGCCCTATGCCTCACCCCTACCTGGTGTTCCTGCACGGACTGCGCCGCGCTCAAGGATGGCCATGCCTCGGTCGAGGATACCAGCCATGTCACCCAATCTCCTATCCAGAACATCGGCAAGATGCTGTTGTGCATTCGCCAATGCCTGGATGTTGTCATTCAAGGTTCGGATTGTGTACCGCTGCAGCCTTTGCCCTTCCTGCTTCTACCGTTCGGCGCGTGCCTGCGCCGCCATTACAGTCTGGAACATGCGTCTGGTTATACCAGCTGCTGCACCATATGCGGCAGGTGTATGTCTAGCGGTGCTCCCCTACGAGCAGCACCTGCCACATGCCTGCGTGGCACTGCACCAGTCCTTACACTGGCAACATCGTGTGTACCCACACCTTCTGCAGCCACCACACATTCCTGCTCGGGGCCAAGAGGCGCTGACTGACCGTCATCTATGGGCAGCGGTGTTGGGGTATGTGTCGGCATCTGAACCGTGGCGGGGTTGAAAGGGGCGTATGTGTGATGTTCTCCAGTGGCACAGTGTCTGCCTGTGGCGACCCTGCCTGTGCCTCATGCACATGGTCATCACCACTAGTATCTGTGGGGACACTAGCATCAGATTGACCGCGGGAGGGAACTCACCTACAGCACCTGTCAATACAAAGACATACCATCGGTTACAATACAGACACACACACACACACACACACACACACACACACACACACACACACACACACACACACACACACACACACACACAGCATGCATGTGATAATGCAGGTGGCATGCAGCATTCACACAACACAGACCAGTGAATGCAGACCAGACATTCATAGTGGCAGTATGTACACTGCCCTGGTGGGGACAGTACAACAGGCAGGTGTCATTTAGTAGGCATGCAGTACACACATTCATGGTAGTTCGCATGCATCAGCGTGATACACCGTGTGGCCGCAGGCGAGTTGAGAGTACACATGGCTGCCGACACTATGTAATGTACACCGCAAACATATGCGGTATCATGTGGACATGTGGCGATGGTGTCCCACCGCATGCACCACATCACAGCGGCTGTCACGGTGCAGTGTTATGTGTACAGTCTACAGATACAATGTATGGGTAACAGTGATGTCTGTGCAGGTGCGTTTGCTGTGAGCTGTGTACATAGCTGTACAGTGTGGAGTGCGGGCTCTGTGCCACTGCACAGTAGCAGGACACAGCTATGTGTCTGTGCGATGCGTGACCTGGTCGCATTACATTGCCATGTCTGTAAGTCAGTTCAGCTGCTCAGCAGCACGTATATAGTGGACATTGGAGGCACCTGTAGTAGCTGTGGAGAGGCATTCCATGTCACTGGTGTACTACATCGGATGTCCAGGGGTCCACTACAGTGATGAACCCACTATGTGTGTACAGGGTGCAGCGGTGACTACCCACTGTGGATGTGCTGTGTGGCACCATGCCTGTAGGTATCGACCATGGCCTTGTCTGTCTGAGTCATTGACAATTGTGTGTGGTAGACATCGTGCACACGGCCCTGTGGTGGCCCATGTGACATACAACCATACTAGTGTGAGGTGTCACATTCTCTACGGATATGCTGACAGTGTGGATGTCTGCTATGTTGTGCATAGGTCATGTCATGGTGTGACAATGCTGCAGCCAGACATCCACGTGCATGGGACATGGCATGTGCCATGTCTGCGATGTGCACCGATGCAGGGGCATGGGTCACATTGGTAACACCTGTGCTCTGGCCAGATCACAGCTCACTATGTGGTACTGTGTGCATACTGCACTGGCATACCAATGCATACTACACATGCAGCCATTGTGTAACACCTACACCATTGTATGCATAGCTGAATGCACGTAACACACCAATAGGTTGTGTGGTGTCATACCACTCTACGCTAACGGGTGTATCTACTGTACATGGGTGGTGTGTGTGTCGGGTGGTGCGAGCTGTATACCGTGACTGGGGCACACACAGGTGAGCATGTCATGCCTAGACACATGGGGAATATCAATACAGCAGAACATGCCTTTGACTAGCAACAGACTTACCTGCAACAGACCCTTGTCCTTGCGACCGCCAGGCGTACCTGTAAAGGCATTACACAAAGGTATACACATTAGCCATTACTATCTCCACGGTCAGCACTGTGCATGTCACATCATGCATGTGTGTGGTAGCAAGTGCTATGCACATGTCTGCTAACACAACATAGCATACTATGGTTTGCATCTTGTGTGGCCATATACCTGGCATGTATTGCTATATCATGTGTTGTACTATGACACCCACACCCGTCGCTTATCATACAAACATGCAACACTGACTTACCATGCGGCTCCAGGCTCATAGCTCGGGAGACACCCACCTCCACGATGGGCGCTTAAGTGTTTCTGCGTGTTGTTCCGTGGGTGTCGCCAGACTGGCCAGGAGCTCCTCCGTGGCTGTGAGTGGGGGCTGGGTTGGTGGCCCACCACCTGTCCCACGTTGTTGCCTGGCGATTGCAGCGGCACGCTGTCTTGCATGCGGATCAGGTCTGTGCAGTGCCTGCGGTTGCTGATAGCTGCGGTTGTATCCGCCCGCTGTTCACCCTCCTGCACATCTCCTCCCACATCTGCTGCCGTTCCTGTGCCTGCTGTGGCACATGGCTAAATAAGCGGCGTGGTTACTATGGGGGTATGGAATGATCACCTCCTCCTCCTCCTGTGGGCTGAAAGGTGGAAGCGGGGAGGGTGGCATTATCTGGAAGACATAATGATGGTGGCAGGTCACATTCACACTGCTGTGCTGGCATACTGTTGGAAATACATTGCTATGACATATGCGACATCTGCACAGTGATCTGTGAAGGGCATCGTGGCAGTGACACAGCCGATGTTGTGGCTTCACACCATTGAGCACTGGGTGTCACATCATATCTGTGTGCCACCCCATCACACTGTACCGCACCATGTAGATGTTAGCCTGCCGTGGACATGTGTACCTGGCTGCACCTATGTCCATATCAGTTGGCATAGGTCCCCATGTGGCGTCTGTGCTACTGTTCACCTGGGCGCTGTGTATATGTCAGTACACATCACGTCTGTGTCCAGTGTGTGCGTCAGCGGGGGCACTGTACACATACACATGGACACCTGCACATGCATGTGTTGTGCCATGTACTTCCACACAGCACTGTCGGGTGCTGGACAACTTGCCACAGCTCACCTGTGTTGCACATGTGATAGACATGGAGCAATGTGTAACCATGACACATTAGCAGGAAAGGCCATGCATAGCATGTACACACACACATTGTGCAGAGCATCACACAGCACCTGTAACATGACAGGGTGCATCACCGCCACATTACTGCTGTGTATGGTTGATAGTGAGAGTGCCTTTTGTCCATTGCACCATGTAGGACTGTGATAGCTCATGCAGCCTTGCTGGTCAGGTCTGCATGATATGGCAGGGTATGCCACATACATGGCACTGGGTGTGATCCACCTGGGGGTTGGCGGTATTGGCAGGGTGGCTGTCCATTGCATATGTCATAGCTGTGTGAATATGGACATTCAACATGTTTATCACCATGGTGTGGACACTGTCCTCAAGCGAGGTATGCTGTGCGCTGCTTGCTGAGGGTGTGTCTGGTGCATCACACATCCATGCATACACTGTAGCCCTGGCAGGTGCTATGTGCTGGGATATTGATCGACACAGTGCTGTATGTGGACACACACCGCTATCCCATGCACATGGATGGCTGCCTGCACTGATGTGGGTACCACATATGTGTACATCCAGTGCCGCTGCCACCCACATGTCTGCTGCTGCACTACACACCGCCATCCCTCCCTCTGTGAATGTGGTGTTGGGCACAGCAGAGGTATCCATGTATGGGGACAGGGATGTTCACATAGCAGGCCCACTGATGGTATCGTCGATCTGACCATACACATATGGCGCACCCTCACACATACAACCCATTCATATTGTTGTTCACAGCGGTGACACAGCTATATTGCTATGCGGAGGCATTCACGAACATACATACACAGAGGCATGCCGTCCATCTGTGGCACTGCCTGGACTATTGCTGTGGTTCAGCACCTACCGTGTTTGACTGCAGCTGGCGCAGACCTACTGTGCACATGTCTACACGGTAGGCCTGTTCTACGGTAGGCATCTGTGATGTGCTGTGCACATCTCATATCTGCACATTTGGTTGGTGTCCATCGGTCCACGGGCCAGTGGTGGGACATACAGGGATGTTGCTGAACATATATGCATGCAACCCTGTACAGCTGGGGCGCTACCCTCTCAGATGCTCATGTGCCATGGGCGTGAACACCGTACACACACATGTGGTTGTGGGCTGGCGTCCGTACCCATCTCCACCTGTGGGTTGCTATCATCCCACACACTCCTTGTACTGTATGTTCAGGCTATGCACCTATGTGGGGCTTGTGTGCATGCAATACGATACTATATGCCTTTGCACCCTTCACAGACAATGTCACACAGGTACACGGCAGCCGTACACATCGCGGGTTGTTGTCAGCCGCGTCACATGTGGTACACACCTAACACATCTCCTGTGGGACATGGTCATTTATGCGGGCATGTCCAGTAGTCACATACCACAGCTACCCCTACATGACGGCTATGCAGGACATGTGTCTGTACAACTACTGTGACATGTACACGAGCAATGCCCCCTACCTACATCACATGGTACTACCTGTGGGTATGTGTGTCTGCATCCATGCTATGGCCATAGATGACAATTGTACATCAATATGTGCAACATACCTCATTGGGGGTTGTCATGTGCACATGTTCCATGTGTCAATGCATTGTTTGTGTCTGTTGGGCGGTCATTGTTGTGCATGGTTTACATGGCTGACATAGCGTACTGTGTCTGATTCCAGATACGTCATTGGGCTACCAGCATTGTACATTTCTACAGCACATTCCAGCCATCATGTAGCCAGCTTAGATGACAGTGGGAGGTGTTCCGCCATGTGCACATATGTCACACAGTACAAGGGTGACTGACACACATTGTCAGGACTGGGTTCTGACTGCTGTGGATGTGTGTACTGGTGTTGACAACCATGACTGCACCAGATGGTGTCTTCTGGATGTGTAACATTCACAACACACACCTACATTCACATAGCAGCACATCGTCCACGACAATGGACATTCCTGCATGAACACTGCGGTATGTCTGTATGACCACTGCATATATCACTGGTAGCCACCAGCATGGCTGCCTACAACAGCAGTGTGTATCCTGTGCAAACATGGGTTACACCAGTCACAACACACCTGTGTCAGATGGCCCTGTAGTGGGTGACAGTGCAGTTCCATTCATCATGTAACAGTATACATCGTGCACCAGTATGTTGCAGACATGTGAGCGGCTGTGCTAGTCGACATATGCACACATGACACATCACCTGGTACACCGTGTCTGCCTTGCCACCTGCTATTGTGACCACCCTGTGATGACATTATGCGGCCCACATGGACTGGGACATGTGATGGCTCAATGGTGAATTAACCCTCCAGGTGTGTGTCTAGCCAGGTGTCCAGTAGCCAGTGGTCTGCGCAGGGACAGTGTACATTGGCCTACTCTGTCACTGGGACTGTTGACTATGGTCATACTGTAGTTATGCAGGCATGTGGTGTTTGTCCAGTCTGATAGTCGTGTTCAACCACACTACCGTGGCACACATGACCTGTGGACATCTGCCTAAGGTGTGCAGCCCACATGTACATCTTCACATGCTATGCTGCCTGTGCAGCGGTGTCACATGTCTGTCTCCGGCAGGGCTGTCACAGGTAGGCACAGCATGCAGTGATGTGTGACAATGCTTACACCCTCCACTGTGCTGTACACAAGCACTGCACACACAGTACAGCACACATGTCATTTATCTGCAGTGCCTGGGACCTGCCTCCATGCCCTACGGCACACCTGCCAGTCCAGATTGTACACAGATCATACCTCCCAGGCACATACCTGGACTGCAACACACACGGGTGGGTGGTTCCCACACCACACCGTGATTTACTCACATACTGCATATTCCCATGACACATTGCATCATAGGTAATCCATGTTCAGATACCCATGTTCGTGACCGCTCGCACATTGTGACCGCGACAGTGAATACACTGTACACCACAGGTTACATGCCGGTCGTGTTGGCATACTGTACATTGTACCTAGGACAGTTGCTACTGCTATGTATTGACAGCAACACGCCCTTGCCTAGTATGGACTCCCATGTACCCACACATGCTTGGCCATGCAGTGCGCATAGCTGGGTGACACATTACACGACACATACCATATCTACACTGCCCTCGGCATGCACCAAACCTCCATGTGTCTGTGTGCTGGGCCTACACACCTCCCCTCTGTTTGCTGAACATCCATGCTTCTCATCCCTGCTAGCCACACCCTAAACACACAACCATAGCAGCATGCATGGTACATACACACTACAGCCGGTATTACTGACATCCACTGACAGAGGTAGTTGATGGCATGGCACCTCACGATGGACAGTCTACGTGCCTATGCCAACACTGATCACAGTGCACTTCTGCTACATTTACACACTGGTAGGGACCATGCTATTCCACACTGAGACATGGTGGTACTGGCCTTTTCACAGGCGCCACAGTGGTATTCCTGTTCCATGCACACGTGCTGTATGGGCACATGTGCAGGCTGTTGCCCGGTAGTTATGTTCACCTGTGTGTTGTGTGTCACTTGACAGTCATGGTGTGTCCTCATGGTGCATGACATACTCCACAGCTAGCTACCTACACATGACTGCCAGACATTGCAGTGTGGGCCCTCACGCAGTGTGGTGGTATGTCTCTGCTGTTTGACTACATCCACATTCAATGCGGCATACCACAGTCATGCAGGCATTGCCAACACAGATGTTGCTGGCATCGTGCCTGCCAGTGGGGTACCTACCAACAATACACACTCTCACTCAGTACAGGGTTCCAATCCTTGGCTGGACATTGTATTAACCCTGTGGACACATACATAGTACTGCCATGCACATGTTATGTCCGGGAACACAGTCCCAATGTCACCTCAAACCGCCATAGTTGTTGTATCCCAACCTGGCTGTTACATGTCTCTGCAGCAGCACACTGCAGTGACTGCTAGCCCATTCATGTGCGTTGTGTACCCTGACCACCACACTACCACATCTATCACACTACACATGGATGGTACTGCATTGCACGTATGGGGCTGCATCTCTACACCCATGACTGGGCCATTCAGTATGGCACTGGGCCACATCTTGACATACATGCTTCACACACTCATTGACTACCTGCATGCCTTTACTGGCACCCTTGTTGGGCTTCTGTGCGCAACAGCACACCACATCCCATGCTGGCCACCTGTCATACTATTGCATGGGTGGTTGGGGTGGTACAGAGGGTATCACATCAGACATGCTCCGCTCTTTGCCCTTCAGCACCATTCCACTTTATGCTATTGCCAATGTACACATCCAGCATCACATCGTACCCTATGTCTCGGGATGTTCGCCATGTGCCTTCTGTACAGTTCACACAGTGGTGCAGGCATATCATGCTAACTACAACAAGTCAGGGGCGTGTGACATTGCACAGTCCTCAGACATGTGGCCCCTCATGCTCAGTATTTGCATATGTACACTACCTGCTGTCACACAGTACTGTACATGCCTACATATACCACTTCTACATACCTGGCAGCATTCTAGCTCATCCTACTCATGTTGCTGACACCCATACAGGTGTCAGTGTGGCAGATATATCATGTAGATATCATTGCATCAGTTACATCACACATAGTGCATACACATCACCTTTGCATACTGACAGTCATGCGGTGTGTATCACATGGATACTGTCCCTATACAGGCATATCACGTTGTACATGGTTGATGTACACACACATGCCCCACATGGTGCTGTGGTTGCCATATTCCACCATGGCGTGGGTACACATGTGCAGGACCACGCATTTCTGGACCGTATGTCTAGCTGATACCTTGGGTGCCCTTGTACCTGTGCCATACACACATGTACCGCAGGCCATGTTACAATAACACATGTGTGGTGTACCTTACACAATGGATACAATGTTACATGTCTCAGTATAGTCATGCTGTGATCTCTACCTGGCTCAGACAGTTTACATATGCAAATGACAGTCATGTAACACATCTGTACTCACCTGCATGCCACTAACACAGGGGTGTAATCTACTCTGCCATGGGCCATGTTCTCCACAGTACTGATGCATGTAGTACTCCTACATGGCGTTTGCAGTGGGCAGGGTGGGAGGAGCAGTCCTGCATGTGTGCACACATGCCACATTTCTCGGCCCGGGCGTCTGTGTGACATCCACAGACTGGACACACACCGTGCTGTGGGACATAGGTCCTGTGCACATCCCACAGGGGCACACTGTGTCACTAGTCATGTGATAGCTCCCTTGCTGGTAGGGTGACACAGACCCATGGTACCACCACAGCGGACGTACTGTATAGACATAACAGTTGACATCCACTTCTGCCGTTCAGTGGACACTACCATGGGGGGGGTGTCACTACTGTGTACATTGCACATGTGTTTACACGGCCCTGCTGGACATCATTGTGGCACACATTGCACCTGCTACGGACCGTTTGGACATGGTTACTTGCTGTTCCCTCCATTTCGGGTACCTATTCTGCTACTACATTGTCCCATATGTGCAGGCCATACATATCTTGTGTATGTACATAACATTAGGCCATCCCTCCATCATGCATGCTGTGCCTGTGATACTGTCTATGATTTCTGAACATATCCATCATGACAGCTTTGCATTACACATAATTGACATAGCCCTACTGCGTGGGATACGTGCGTCGTGCGCACATTCCGTATGACATCGGCGGTATATGCCCATGCACATGTGTGCTGTGACACTATACATACATGTCCTATCCTGCTGTGGCACTTCATTGTTGGATATCCACTGCCAGCATCAGCGTGGGTGGTGGCATTGTTCTGTGTTTGCAACCCCTATGGCAGACCTGGGGTAGGGTTACCACCTGTGCCACTTTGCAAGGGACAGTCCCTCTTTGGGCAGTTGTGTCCTGACAAAACATATTACAAATGGCAAATGTCCTGAGATTGTAGGACATAATTATGTCCCATTTTTATGTAAGAGTTGCATAACATAGTTATTTATGTATGTACATTCCTAAATGTTACAAGACACACAATAAGCAACTTAACTGCTACAAGACTACGCTTTTATTTAGGCAAATGAGTACAGTTCTACCCTTTGTACTGACCATGGGTATGTGTCCACCTGTAACATCTGATGTGTGTCGAAGATGTCCCACTTTGGCCATTTGAAAGGTGGCAAGCCTAACCTGGGGTTATCCGGGTGTGTACATGTTGTCCCACTGCTCTGCACACGTTGTCCACAGTCGTTGGTATGCTGCGGCTTAGCATTACATAACCAACCTTCACCTCTCTCTGCCTGATGGACAGGTATCTTTACCTACACACACCATTCACATACTGTACAGATTCGTCATACCTATCGATGCGTTACACACCAGTACATGTCGTGGGTTCGACATACCTTTCCGACCTTTGGTTCTGCTTTCTTCTGTATTTACTTCTTACTCCTTTATTATTCCTTCTTTGTTCGGTATGAACATACGGTTTGAATATCCAGGAGTCTTCCTTATATTCGTCGTCACCTGAGGCATGTGGGTTAATCAGGCCAATAGCTGTTCCTCGGTGTGTACTTATGCGCATATCACGGTGATCCCCTCCTTTCGTTCGTTGCGGCGTCGGCACTAGGACATGGTTCTTTCCTCGTGTGGCCGTTGGTTATTTGCAATACCTTCGTGAGGATGGTATGTATTGTATCATGTTTGTGTGACTGCATCCGCTATGTGTGGTGTCGGGTACATTTCGCTGTGGTGTTAGCCGTGGATTGTGTGTGTTGGGTATGGTATTCTGTTCGACATGTGGGTGTCCGTGTCCTGGCGGCGGCTGTCGATGGCGTTGTGCATTCAGATGTGTAACATAGCTGTTATATTCCTGTACACAGCGGACGCAAGGATGCATCAGCCGCTGCTAGTGTTTCCCACGAGCTTGTTGTGGGTATGCGCTGTCATTGACTGCCTGTATGTTTTGCTACGGTTTTAGCTGTTATCCCTTTGATATGTGCGATGGGGTATATCTGCGGATGTGGGTAAAAGTGCGGGGTGTGAGTCTTGCATTTATACATACGGGATATGCTTGTGTGTGCTCCATCCCTGCTTGGGGGCTGCAGGTTACCTGTCTGTTGTTCGGGAATGTTTGTTTTGTTGATGTCGTGTGCTGTCGGTATCGCCTGCATGTGTGCTTCCTGCACGTATTCCTCCTTCACATGGGTTATATATCTGCGGATGTTCGTCCGTGCCTACTATCCATTGGCATTTTTTCGCTGATAGTTCACGGTGAATGTGGTCCTATACTTGGGGCGGCCTGTATGCTACCGGTAGCCTCCTATTCGTGTGCCGCTTGCTTACTTCACGGTCGTGGAACACACAGCGGTATTCTGGGACCGTAAGTGTTCCCGATCGGTGCGGGATAGCACATTCGTATTTTCGCCGTACATGCCTGATGCTGTGTAGCGTTGCCGACGGACCGTGTTGAGTGTACCTTATGGCGCCATACATACGGTCATGGTTTGTACATCGTCCTTTGCATCTCCTGTTGGCTATGGCCCTGTGGTACATTCTGGGACATTTCCGCTTTGCATCGGTTTACGTCGCTACGTGCATAGCCACTGAGGAGATGGCAGTACTACTTTCTGGGTACTGCTGTACATCGCCTATGGTTCCTGTACTGTATGCCTCGCGTATTATTACACTCCGCCTGTGACATGTCATCTACATACACATTTTACAGTGGCACACACATTACACACACACAGCGGAACACACGACAACCTCACCTCACACATACACATATTGCCGCCATGGCTCTCAACCTTCTATTTCCAGAGTGAGGAACACAC
Organism: Protopterus annectens; assembly: GCF_019279795.1. Classification (NCBI taxonomy): domain Eukaryota; kingdom Metazoa; phylum Chordata; order Ceratodontiformes; family Protopteridae; genus Protopterus; species Protopterus annectens. The sequence continues at coordinate 807,181,941 of NC_056727.1, forward strand.
ACATTAGTAATGTGAAACAAATGGGCATAATGTGGAACACATAGTAATGGCATAGTGACAACTTCAGCTAAGTAGGTCATAGGTTGATTATAATATGCTGATTTACTTACAGTGAAGAACCTTTAATGAATTACTATGATTACATTCTATTTACCAGGATGTCATTTATATACATTCCTAACAATGGATGTTTGACAGACATTTTCAATGTGGAACTTTGAGGAACTGCGAGGAACATGAACTGTTTTACACCCCAAATGACGTCGTTCCTCATAATGTCGTACACTTCACTGGTATGCTTGCGCTTCGCACCGGCGGTTGAACACAATACGTGCGTTGGCGCATCGCCGGTGGCGGCGTGTATCTCCGCACTCATATCCTATGGATATGACACGCACATATCCGTTACTGTACCGTGGACTGGTGACCATCCCGACATGCGGATATGTATTGATGCAGGTTGACATTTCCATGGCTGGCGTTACCTGCTCTGCCCACCCTCCAGGATGATCGGGTTGTCGGTCACTATGTTTACTATGTGGTGATTCGCGTCTTACTTATCTGTGAACTTGCATCCCTGGGTTCCATATTACCCTGTTGTACTTTATATCTGTGTATGCGTACATATATTTCTACATGTGTACTGATATCTATTTCCGTATCTGTGTATGCACATGAGTACATATGTGGTCGACTTGCGGCGATAGTGGCAGCATACGGCTACGCCGTGTGCTGTAGAACCGGCGTGCGGTGAGGTGTTGGCGTTCCATGCTCTGCTGGCTATTGGGTGTGCAGTGTTTGGGCGGTGCCTTTGTTGGAGTCACACATCGGTCTGCACATACGGTACACATTACAGGCGGACATGTTTGTGTGGCGTCCATTTTACTGTGTGTGCAGGTCAGGAGGTGTCAGTCCATGGGGCCTACACTGTCAAAGTATGTGCTATCGTTCCCTCTTTGCCAGGGCGTAGGCATATTAGATGCGCCTCTGTCTACCTACTGGGGCTGGCTCAGTGTGTCCATGGCGCTGAGCGCCCTGTGCCTGTGCTTGCCCTGGCAGTTGTGGCGGGCTTGGTGGCCCTCGGCATTATGTCCCTGCAGCAGCTGTTTCCGCAGAATCATATTGTGTAGCATACAACATACTATGAATATGTGGGCACTTGTGCCTGGAGAGTACTGCAAGGCTCCACGGATGTATCCAAGCACGGAACCGTGATTTCAACATCGAACACACGCTCTATGATTATTCTTGTTTGTGCGTGTGCCTCATTATAAGCGTTCTTGCATGTGTGTGTGTGCATTTCTGATGGGTGTCATCAACCACGGCTCCAGTGCGTAGCCAGCATCCCCACAAGGTGACCTTGTGTGATGTCCCCTGGTGAATACCTGATACAGCTGTGAGGCATGCCAGATATGGGAGTCGTGGTAGCTTCCAGGGCTGCCAGCACACACATCCATGATAATGCCCTGCGCATTGCACCGCGACCTGGCAATTGATGGAGGGTATCCCTTGCGGTTTATGTAGCGTCTACCCTGCTCCCGGGTGGTGACTTAATTTCTATGTGCGTACAGTCTATCGCACCCAGGACCTCCGGTATTGTGCCACACGGTGGAAGCGGCGCATATTGCTAGCCAACTCCTCCTGAGATGTGGGGAAATTTATGTGCTCATGGGCATGTGGTAACATGGCATCCAGGAACTGGTGTAGTACCCTGGATGCTGATGCCTGTGAGATGCCCATTATGTCCCCGGTTGGCCTTTGAAAGGTACCTGTAGCCAGTATTCGCAAGCTCACACATACCTTTGTGTCCACTGGGATGGGCTCCCCTCTGTTGTCTCTTGTTCTCAGGCGCGGCCGGCACAGCTCCACTATTTGCTGTAGCGTGTCCCTGTCCACCCTGTAGCGCTCTACTATCTCCAGGTCTCGCAGCCCCTGGTAGGTCACCCTTGGTCTGAACACTCTCCTTCTCCTGTGAGGCCTACGGTGGTTGTCGGCACCACCCTCCGCAACTCCGTCTGTCTCTGCCACATACCTATGCATCACGGCCACAGCGGCACCCAGCATATACATATTAAAAGTTCCCAGTCTGTTTACACCCTACGGTGCGGCGTTTGGGAAATCGCCCTGGGTGTTGTGTGCATTCACACTTAATACTGTTGTGCTGTATACCGGGTGATGTCATTGGGTGTGTCTGTGCAGCCGTATCCATGGCTTATTTCCGTGGTTCTACGGTTGCAACTGCAGCGTTACTGCCTGTGGTGTTATATTACAGTTGCCTGCATTGCCTTGGCTTTGCATCTTACATTACTGCATCCTGCAGGCACATGGCATATGATGCATTTTATCTGCAGCCGCAGTTATGCTACCTCTGTACTTGGCTGTGCTATTTCGGTTATTTGCTCTTTGCATTTCTGCTACATCCCCTACTATCTTTGCATTCATATGCCTCCCTTTCCCGTTATGCAGGAGTCTGCATGCAGAGTTATCAGCTGCCGCGTTTGCCCTTCCTGGATTGATTGGTGTTGATTGCTCATTACGGCTCCATTTCCACTGCATCCGCATTTACTCGTATCCTAAGCATTACCTTCCTATATCCGTGGTTGTTGGCGGGGAGGCCGTCACATGACTGGTTTAGGGAGCGTAGTCATCCTCGTGCACATGCATCTGTCGCGCATTATGTACTCTCAGCGCATCTATTTCCTAACACGCCAGTCCTGATGCTGTGATGTGCATTGTACAGCCCAGATTTGCTGACCTCAATATCCTTCCTCCAAATGTGGCACACCCTCTGTGGTTGACATGTATCTCGTGTAGGCCACTCCTCGGTGTAGTACCGCTCGCCGTTTGCTCCATCCTTACACGGCGCCGTTTTGCGATTCACTATTATCTGCCTCATTTGCATGGAATTGACTACTAATACATGGTTACGGCGCCGAACACCGGCACCACTCCTTGACAACCATTGCGCTGGGGTTGAAGCTTTACATACATACTATGGTGTGTGGTGGCTGTGCAGCTGATGTGTGTTATACTGCTCTTTTAGGACATTGTCATATTATTTCATTGCTTTGCAACTTCTGTGCACATATCCTGGGGGTCTGCTGTTCTTTCTACGTACGTGCCATTTATGTCATTTTTACATTTTGTGCATATTTTCTTTGGACATTCTCGGTGCCTTTCCACATTGGCATATTGCACCTATATGATACCTGACTTTGACAGCCTTCCGTTACTCCTCGGTCATGTTTGGGTAAATGTAAACCGTTTTTTTTGGTTTACATTGCCGTGCCCTTACCTTCGCCTGCGCCGCCGTGGATCGCTATTTGCCCTCATTTGCATGGTGCAATACCGCACACAGTGTGTTTTGCATACCTAAGCCGGGCGGAGGCGGTCGGCGCCGCCCGGTAGTACCGCGTGGAATTCATTCATACCTGAATCGCTCAGCAGCCATATTTGGCGTTATAACGCCGACGCTATGCTGGCGCCTGGCGCAAGGTTCATGAATCCGGGGGAATAAGACACATACATCTGGACTATAATCATGAACATCACTGTGTTACTTTGCAGAAAACTAGGTTGATGCCAGTGGAGGCTAGGGCTAATTGCTTACTCAGGAACCTAATTTTCAAATTAATAAATGACAGATATTGCCCTCCATTTAAAATTAGGCTTTTTATTATAATATAAGAAGTCGGAAGAGCTTCCAACTGCAAAAACATCCATTCACCATAGCTGCAATTGAGGAAGCACTTATCAAAGTTGCACTGAGCACCTAGAATGCTTTGTCACAAAATGTGCAATGCAGTAACCATCTTCCAATATTTTGTAAACTGCTAAATCTCACCTTGCAGACAGATACAAGTGCAGCTGTCCTAGTGATCATGGCTAAACCACATCTGCTAATACTCCATATACATATACCCGCCCCCCCCCCCAAAGGACTGTTAGAGGATTTGTAATTTATTTGCAGCTTAGGATTTCATTCTCTAATAGCCAGTATCATTTTCAAAAGTCTGTAAACATTTGTTTTATTGTGTGGGATATATTGGAAGATAATAATCATCATTCTTTAATTATTTCTTAGTGAATGTATTTCTTTCTGTTCATATTTATTAATCAATATATAGTTGTTGTGGGTAAAAAATACTGATCTAATAACTTTATTTGTATTTATATGCATGCATATGTATATACGACAAGGGGTCATTTTTGCATATGCCATGAAACTCCACTACATGAGGTTTAATGTATCACACAGTGAAGACTCTCCCTTGCCTGAGTCTTTCTTCTAATTTTCATTAAATAGTTTGCTTTTGTGACCTTTTTGCCCTTTGGTATACGTGTTACCTGGGATATTTTGCAGTCAACCTAATAGTTATGGATTTGAGGTTTATTTTTATCCTCTGTGTTTCCTAAGTGTGGTCAAACAATCTACTTATGATATACTGATGATTCAGAAAAAGGACAAAACATAGCATATCTGCAGCTAGTTTGGCTTTGTTGGCCTGGATGCACCAGTAAAGACTTGGAAAAAGAAAAGCATCATGAGTATTCTGAAGCCACATAGCTGAAACACTGGCATAACCTTAATGGGTCACCAAAGAATGAGTGCTACTATAGGTCTTGCAGGGACCATTTCCTGGATTTTAGTATTGTGGTCTTCAGTGTTTTATTATTGTGGTCTTTGGTTGGTGCCAGAGCCATGGGCTCAAGCTCAATGCCAAGAAATGTATATTTATCCCCTTTGGGAAAAAGACATGTACCCATGAATTACCACATAGGTGGCAGTACACTAAACACTGAAACTAAGAGACTTAGGGACACAGGTGGATAGTGGTCTCAAATTCGATAACCACATTGCCACAACAGTCAGGAAATCCTTCTATGTGGCACACCTCATCACTAAGGGCTTTTCATCCAAAAAAAAGGAGCTCATTGTCCCACTGTACTCATCCCTCATTAGACCCATTATAGAATACAACGCCCCATTTGGTATGTACCTCTCAAGACATCTGCAACAATTGAAAAGTCCGCAGAAATACCTCACTAAAAGAATCACAAGCCTAAAGCAGATGCCCTATGCGGACCGTCTAAAAAAACTCCACCTATACTCTGTCACATATCGTCTACTCAGAGGCGATCTCTGCTTAACATACAAGGCCATGTCAAACCCAGAGCTGTTGGACATGCTACACTTAAAGAAATCCCAATCCCTCCAAGACACACACTCCAGAGATCGAAACCTTGTCATCACAATGAACAAAACATGCTGGAGGGATAGGTTCCTGACCCAGAGACTCCCCAGACTCTGAAATAGACTGCCCATACATATCAAGCAGAGTGCCTCTTTGGCCCTCTTTAAAAATAACCTTGATGACTGGATGGGAGATAGGAAATTCACCCTGGGGATCATGTCAGTCGCCCTGCTAAACAGGGGTCCAGGGAAGTAAATACTGTGGGAAGAAGTAGCCAGGGAATTGTTATGGCTAGGCTTGTATAGGCCCTAGGGCCGATAGCACAGTACCAACCTATGAATCTATGTACTTCAAGACTGTGGATTTCAAAACTGTGATAGTAAACCATGCAGACACTATTTTTCTTGGTTATGTATATGCTGCTGTATGTTTATTGCTGCCACTTGGCCCTTGTTATGACTGAAGTGATCCAGTGTTCATTACCTGATTAACAAAGGACATAAATAAATAAAAAAATGGCAGGAGAAGAGAACATCTTCAGTTCCATACTTACAGTATAGAGACAAAGACAAACTAGCTCTGGAAAAACTGGGCATGTGGCAACTAAAAAAAAATAAATAAAAAAGATTCTGAGGGAATTTGCATCTTACAGTTAAATCATTTTGTAAAATTTTAACATCCTGTCAAGAGTTAATTGCAGGAGCTATCTCTGCACATTCTTCCGGGAAACTAACCCATCCTGTGTTACTTCTCAGCTCCACCCTAGGCTTAGAGATTCCAGCTGCAGCAGTGAAGTTTTATTGAATAAATCCACTTACTAATTTTAGCACCTGCAAACCAGCCAACTTTGCCTACCTTACTATGTCAGCTTGACCTGCTTAAAAGGAACCTGACACCATTTCAGTGGCTGAGTAAGGGACATGGCAGAAGTCATCAGAAAAGACACAGTGATCATTCTGTCATTACCCCATTGTGTAGAAGTGTGATCTTTTCATGACTGATAGCTCCTTTATTTGATAACATAAGACTCATTTTTACCTCCCCTCACTGTCCTGCATGAGCCAATGACCTCTTCCATGCCTCTCACCACTCAACCTTACAGCGAGGCATTTAATTTAAATGTACCTTTTTGCTCACTGGCATAGGAAGCACTGAAACTGGAAACTGCTGTTCAGCAGACATCAGAGCACATAATTAATGGTAATAGTATACAAACAGGTCATCAGAGCACACAATTAATAGTAATAGTATACAAACAGGTCATCGGACCACATAATTAATGGTAATAGTATACAAACAGGACATCAGTACACATAATTAATGGTAATAGTATACAAACAGGTCATCAAAGCTCATAATTAATGGTAATAGTATACAAACAGGTCATCAGAGCACATATTAATGGTAATAGTATACAAACAGGTCATTAGAGCACATAATTAATGGTAATAGTATACAAACAGGTCATCAGAGCACATAATTAATGGTAATAGTGTACAAACAGGTCATCAGAGCACATAATTAGTGGTAATAGTATACAAACAGGTCATCAGAGCACATAATTAATGGTAATAGTATACAAACAGGTCATCAGAGCACATAATTAATGGTAAAAGTATACAAACAGGTCATCAGAGCACATTATCAATTAATGGTAATAGTATACAAACAGGTCATCAGAGCACATAATTCATGGTAATAGTATATAAACAGGTCATTAGAGCACATAATTAATGGTAATAATATACAAACAGGTCATCAGAGCTCATAATTAATAGTAATAGTATACAAACAGGTACGATGACCATGGCCAGCTTTGGCTACTATGAGGTGAAAGTGTAAAGTCACTGATTATGCTAAGCTATCCAAACAAATAATTCTGCAAGCAAACTATGAGGGTCGTCATGTGTTGCCTGACTGATTTACTGCTTGTAGTCATTCATTTCCCATGTGTAACTTAGCCAATTATGTGGTAATGCAGTCCAGTTCACAAAAATCATAATTTCTACCATGTCTGTCCTATCTGACACTATAGAGAAGTGGTGAGTTATAGCAATACCTGTCTGGAACAACCTTTGTTGAACTCTGGATCATGGGAACATGGAGGAAGACATTGGTTTAGGCTTGGATGCTGCCTTCAATCTCTTCTCTCTCAGTGACTTACCCAGTGTTATAGGAGTAGAAAGATCCATGGGGTACAGTTATTACTGGGGTGCCTGAGTCCTTCTGCCACCCAATTTATCAATAAATGTTTTCTATTTATTTATTTAGTTGTTTATTTTAACTGGTTAAATGAACTGCTTCAAAGTCTGTTTTCAGAGATATATTCCAGACTTGGATGCAACAAATTAACATAAAAGCACATGATTATCCAACATTTATGCATAGAAAAACACAAGTATGCAACAAAACTACAAAAAAAAAAAAAAAAAAAAAAAAAACAAGAGTACAAGCAAACCTTATAATTGCAACTTTAGAGAGCAGCTGACATATATTTATTTATGGGGGAAAAATTCTGCCAAAATTCATAGCCGATGTATAAATTGTATATTCACTAGGCAGGTATGAACATAGCTGGAAAGAAACAGGTGACTTAGCCAGGTTCATTAAAATATTGCACAATTTCACTATGATATGCATTGAAATACTTTTCAAATGAAGGCAGACCATACTTCATAACTTTTCTTGATGTTGCATAACGCCCCTGATTTTGTCTTATATTTTCTGCCCTGTCCATCATAAATTTCTTGATTTTCTGTTAAATGTCTGAGGCTTACAGTCATTCAGTAATAATAGACATTAGACTCATTTTTCTTATTGCTCAGAAAATGCTTGATTCAAGACCTGTTGTTCAATTAACTTTTTTATATTAATTAAGATAATATGTAAAAAATGTCCCTGATTTTGGACCTTTGTTCTCAGTATTTTTCGCCTTGTCTCTGATTTTTGAGGAAAGAAGTTGAGAGCTATTACTAAGCAAAGAAGCTGAGAGCTATGAATAAGGATTTCAGTCTTGACTACTTTGAGGTAGGGCATTACCTCTCAAAGGAGCAGTTTCACAGAAGGCTGTCTCATAGATGGCAGTGGTGTATGTGTTTTTGTAAACTAATTCCAGGCTGACATTATTCCTCAGTTTGCAAATTTTGAGTGTGTATGTGTGTGTGTGTGTGGGGGGGGGGGGGGACAAAACTTATTATTAAATTGTCTGTATGTTGGGTTTTTAGTAGAAGTCTTGTTCTAGCTTCTACAGTCAGTAACTTTTTTATTAACTGATGTGAAACTTTGTACAAAAAATTATCTGAGAGTTTTATCTACTTGTGCTTCAGTGTGTTTATCAGTAACACAGCAAGGTTGGGATGAAGGGGACAAATGCCCCAGGTGTAAAATGACAGGGGTGCTATTACATGTTTCTGCACTTGTCTTCATGTCCTGTATCGTGAGTTTTGTAAGTACTCAAATACTGGTACAGAAAGGCAATTTAGTGGTTTGTTCATTTTTCGCTCTTCAGTTGAAGGGCTGAGGAGTGCGTGTATTATCTGCAGATAGCCAGTTGATACAAAAGTACAAATCATCTATGTACAGTATGCTGAAGTTCCTTTTCTTTAGGGGGGGGTTTGCTCTTCAGTCAATGAGCTGAAGGGGGCATGGATTTAGCTGTCAGGAAGCTGCTAGACCAATTGACATCCTACATTCAGCTGAAGTCCTTTTTTGGGGGGATGGGAGGTTGCTCCTCACTCAAAGAGCTGGGGGTATGTGGATTTAGCTATAAGAAAGCTGATAGAACAATTAGCTTCCTACAGTCAGCCAAAGTCTTTTTTCTTTTTGTTTGGTTCTTCACCCGAAGAGCGGAGGTTGGTGTGGATAGGCTGCTGTACAGTCTTTTATTTTTTTTTGTTCTTCACTTGAAGAACTGAGGGTGTGTGGATTTTGCTGCATGGAAGCCAGTAGACTAAAGGGTTTCTCACAGTTAGCCAAATGTTTTTTTTTTGCTCTTCAGTTAAAGAGCTAAGGGGGTGGGGTGGTACTTCTGTGAGCTGCACAGACATTAAATGGTTAATTTGGGTTGTAGTGAGGGGAATGGGCACACCAGCTAGGTCCACTATTTCTACTGGGGAGCTATTTTCTTTTTCTTGTTGAGTATTGCATATCATTATGTTGTATTATCGGCATATATTGACAACTTATCATTCAGTCAGTCAGTTCCAGACACAGTACACATTTTGAAGATAGGCTTGTAGTTTGACAAAGGTCTTCTATGAGTTATGTGAAAAGACTTTTGCTTACCCCTATACAGGAAGTGAAAAAATATAGAGAACAAAACCTAGTGATTTTGGAAGGTATAAAAAGGAAACATTGGCATGGGGAAAAAAGGAGATCTTGCATGGTGCAATATTTATGGAAAGGTGAAAGCCAAAAAAAAATATTTGAAGAGAGAAATACAGGCAAAGATACGGTGATATGGAACATTTCACAATGCAAAAAACTTGGAAACAAAGGCATAATGTAGAAGAGAGGATTAGTAAAGTAGAAGTTAAACAAATTAAAGCTATGGATTATCTTCGAAGTGCAGGCTTTAGTGTGGAGAATCCAACACAGGCAATGCTGCAGCATAATGGAATTCCAGGCCTTCAGATTAAAGAGGAACAGCTGAAGCAGGAGGCATCTAAAGTAGATTTGCAATGCTATAATGTTCTGGAGTCTTCTAATGGAGACCAGTATGAAGGTCAAGTTGATAATTTTTCCATAATACTGGTATTTTAAGGGTGATATATGAACCTATTATAAATGACAAAAGTATTATTATACTCCAAAATGGGTCTGACAAATGTTTTATATAAGTGTACCAAATGCAAATTATCTCTTAATATTACATTTCTTAATAATATATCAAGCTGTAAATTAGCTTTGGAAACCACCAACTCTGCCAGTTTAGAAAACAAAAAATTGAAGCAATAGAAACACCTAAATAATTATATGTGTTCACTTCCATTAACTCAATATCCTGTGCAAATATTGGCAAATGTGAAATTTGGTTCCCAAAGTACACAATATTACATTTATGTGTATTAAACTGTATCATAGCATTTCTTATCCCCTGTACTGTTAAGATGCCCCAGGTGACCGATAAAGCTGTGTGATCCACTTTGCCTTTCATCCTAACGGGTGCCCTGACTCTTAAGAACCAACCCTACCTGGCAACACCACTGTAATTCAAGCAGAAGTAAAGGTGTACTTTCAGAGAATTTGCTCAAGCTCTATTCTCTTGTTCATTAAAAGTGTATGTACCGCTTGAACCTATGCACATTATTTAAAGTAAACTATCAGTAATAACCAGCTTGATACCGTGATTACTGTATTTGTGCAACTAGTGGCAAGCACAGCTTACCGGCTTGCTTCCTACCAGCCCTCCCCATTACACTACTTAAACTAATGCCATAGACAACACCTTCTTTCTTCTGTAGCTGCCTTTAAACCCTACTAGATATGTTGTTACCTTCTTAACCTTTAATTACACAAGCATTCTGACCTGCTACTATATATTATTATACCTCCTTAATCCTTTGCATACACAAGCATTCTGATCTGCTACTATATATTATTTTACCTCCTTAATCCTTTACATACACAAGCATTCTGACCTGCTACTATATATTATTTTACCTCCTTAATCCTTTACATACACAAGCATTCTGACCTGCTACTATATATTATTTTACCTCCTTAATCCTTTACATACACAAGCATTCTGACCTGCTACTTGTTATTATTTTTACCCCCTACACCTTTAAATACACAAGCAGTCTGACCTGCTAAGGCATTCTCTTCTCAGTCCCATGTCGTAGTTTATAGTATAAGTTAGTTTTTTTGTAGCACAGGTCCTTACCTTTCTTGGCACACTTGTAGCCCTGCCCCCCACCCAATAGGGTTTTGCCCAAGGCTTCATTTATGCTAGTTGGCATCTGGCACCATTTTCAAATAGTATTTCTTATCCCCTGTACTGTTAAGATGCCCCAGGTGAGCGATAAAGCTGTGCGATCCACGTAAGTTGCAAAATCGAGTATTTTTGCCGGGTTTTGCAAATGGCTATAGGGAATTGATATACCTGCTTGCTATCTCTGGTCTGGAGGTAGTGGTACTGCAGTAGCATTGTTGCCTCACAGCAAGATGTTGTCCCATTTGATTCTCAGCTAGAGCGTCTTCTGTGTGGAGGCATGCATGAATGGGCGTGCCTTCGTTGAAGGTTGTGTGTCAGGACTGGTAACTCGGCACGTAAAAATCCACTACCAAACATTAGCGGACCGGAGTTCCGCTGTGGCGACCCCTAACTGGGATAAGCTGAAAGACACAACAATCTCTGGTCTGGACACCTTTTTATAAGAAGTAGTACAATTATTAGTTTTAATGTACCTTTTTCATTTGTATTCTCTGTATAGAACTGGAATCCTAGCGAAAGCACTGGTTACAGTATGATCGCTGTGTTTAACTGTACTTAACTGCCTCTAAAATCTGGCAATACACCATTTTATAAGAATTAGTACAATCATTTGTTTTAATGTATCTCTTCATTTGTATTCTGTGTATGGAGCTGGGATCCTAGTGAAAACACTGGTTACCTATGATCACTGTGTTTAAATGTGCTTAACTGCCTATAAAATCCAGCAAGACTGTAGTAATGCCGCAGTTGTGCTAAAAGTGATGGTTTGCGGTGACTAGCAATATAGCAATCTGTGTTATTAGCCCAATTGAATCTTGTAGACTGTTGGTGGGCATTTTGTTACAATATAGCCCCCTGTGTTATGTGCCTAACTAAAGCAGTTGCAGGCTGTTAGCTGGCATTTATTTCTTCATTATTTATCTTGCTCAGCTACAGTACTGTAGTTAATCAATAGCCTGATATTATGTGCCTAACGAAACTAGTGTAGGCTGTTAGCTGGCATTCATCTCTTCATTATTTATCCTGCACAGCTACAAAACTGTATTTAATTAATAGCCTGATATTATACAACAATTACTAAACCTCTGCAGATAGTTATTAGATACTGTTGTTGTTTAAATCACCTACCTATCTACTAAATTGCTTCATTAATGAACTGCCTGACCTTATGTAGCATTTACAAAGTAGTCATACTGTTCTACTTCATGTTATAGCAGATGTATACTGTTTAGTGCATTGTTTTAATATACTTATTAGGTAATAGCTCCTAGACCACTTTTTTGTCTGCCTCTCCAATCCCACCTCCTAGTCATAGCCCCCCTAAACCTCCTCTAGTGCTATTTGTCCCACTACAATTTTTGTTTTTTCTTTCTCTTTTTACCTATAGTTTGCCTTTCATCCTAACGGGTGCCCTGACTCTGAAAAAACAACCCTACCTGGCCAACGCCACTGTAATTCAAGCAGAAGGAAAGGTGCACTCTCCGAGAATTTGCTCAAGCTCTATTCTCTTGTTCACTAAAAGTGTATGTACCTCTTGAACCTATGCACATTATTTAAAGTAAACTAGCAGTAATAACTAGCTTAATACCGCGATTACTGTATTTGTGCAACTAGTGGCAAGCACAGCTTACCGGCTCGCATCCTACCAGCCCTCCCCATTACACTATTTAAACTAATGCCATAGAGAACACCTTCTTTCTTATGTAGCTGCCTTTAAACGCTACTAGATATGTTGTTAACTTCTTAACCTTTAACTACACAAGCATTCTGACTGGCTACTAGATATTATTTTACCTCCTTAATCCTTTACATACACAAGCATTCTGACCTGCTAGCAGTATACTCTGTTACCTGATTGTTTCCAGCCCCTCCTACAGGGTCTCTTGCCCACTTCACTCCCCTCCCTGTCCCCAATTCCCACCTGCCCCAAGTGGTCCTACCTTTAGTGGTAATTAGTAACCACTCCCATCTTTCCAACAGCCTACCACATCACTACACCAAGACTACCTCCTCCAGCTTCCGACTACTATCCCTCCTGTTCTTCTAACATGTACAAGCACACCATACCTACACTCACTGCATGCACACGCCTTACATAATCACATTTTTCCAAACCTCCACCATTCCACCACTCAACCACTACCACTGTACTATTACACTCACCACCACTCATAACTCACCCCTACTCTACTACTCTCCCACTAGCTCGAACACCTTCCCTATGCACCCTCCACATATTCTGAAAACCGCAGTACCTAAACTAAACTCATCCCCATGCCTTAACATAACAACCCTACCACCATACCTATTATCCACAGAACACAATCATAAAACTTCCCTAATAACCAAGCATATTCAAAAATTGATAAAACTAATAATCTCATCCATATCTAAACTAGCACTCAGTGGAGACATCCATCCCAATTCTGGCCCCTCAAACTCTAACCCCACCCCTCATAATCAGAATAAAAACACAAATTTTCCCAAATCACAGCCAATGGAAAGGCAAGCGACCTCCTTCTGCTAAGCCTAAATATCAGAAGTATATCCAACAAGGTGCATGAACACCATGCCACCATAGACTTGAACTCCCCTGATATAGTGATCCTTACCGAAACATGGTTAAGACCACACATTACCAATGAGGAAATCCTCCCTACCGGTTACAGTATACTAAGATTAGACTGGCTAAACAGGAAAGGAGGTGGTATAGCTATAATATTTAAACAGCATCTAAACATCCAGATCCTAAACTTAGCAGCTCCCCAAATAGGTAAGGAGAAAATAATATATACCAACCTTAAAATAAACCAAAATAAAACCCTAAATATAACAGGTTGCTACTTCCCACCTGGCCAAAACATCCCTCCACTAGAAAACCTCCTCAGCTGGACTACCTACCATCTACCTCAAGAAACTCTAATTTTAGGAGACTTCAACACTGACTGGCAAGCCTGTTCCAACAACCACCCAACCCATCATGTAAACCTTCATGGCTTCACCCAACTAGTCCAGTCACCTACTAGGATAAATAAAAACTCCTACAAACACACTACCCTGGACTGGATACTAGTCAATAAGAGCCCCCAGTCATATATATCAGGCTGCTTATCAGACAGCCTCAGTGATCAGTCCCTAACATTCCTACTCAAAAAACACCTATACCAAGTGAAACCTGTCAACTACTGTCAAATACGCAAACAAATAAACTTCAACCCTCTGTCATTCAGCTCATCCCTTAAAGAATGTAACTGGCAACCTCTAAAATACCTCAGTCTAGATGACTACTTTAATAATACCTTCCTAAGCATCCTTAATTACCATGCCCCCATAAGACATTCCCAAACCAGATCCCAACCAGCACCATGGCTGCAGAAAACCACTAAGTCTGAAATGAAAAACAGGGATAAAGCCTGGGAGCACTGACCCAAAACCAAAACACCCTCTACTAGACAGAAATTCCAAGAACTACGCAATAGAGTCAAAAAGCTAATGAAACAGGACAAAATCCAGTACTACCAGTCTGCCCTTACCTCCTCCCAACATAACCCCAAACAATTCTGGTCCTCAATAAATTCCATCCTCCACCCAGGTAAAGTAAGTATCCCTATTCCTAACATCACTCACACCTCTGAAAATATTGCTACCTCTTTCAACACACATTTCACACAAACTGTACTATCACTAGCTAGACAACACAACCTCCCCTCAAACCCACTCCTTCAACTTCAACTAGCAATCTCCCACTAGCTTCTCATTCTCTCCTGTTCCTACCTCCAAAATAAAACAACTGTTAACTAAACTTAAACCCACCAAATTAGCAGCAGACAACCTCCCAAGTGAATACCTACAACTTGCAACTGACACTCTAGCCTACCCAGTATCTATCTTGATTAACAGATCTCTTTCAGAACGTTACGTTCCTACACTATAGAAAGTATCACACATAATTCCCCTCCACAAAGGCAGCCCCTCCACAGAGCTAACCAATTACCGCCCTATTGCTATTCTGTCTCCACTCACCAAAATACTAGAGAGATGCATCCATTCGCAGGTCTCAGATCACCTCCTTGCTAACAACCTCCTCTCCAACACCCAACACGGTTTCCGACCAAACCATATCACCACCACTGCCTTACTCTCTTTCACTAACACTATCCTGCAACATAAAAATGCTGGTTATCTCTCCTCAGCTACTTTCCTAGACCTTTTTAAAGCTTTCAGCATGGTACCACACAAACAACTCATCTCTCTTCTCAATAACCTATCCTTCTCCCAATCAGTCACCAACTGGTTTCAAAGTTACCTGTCTGACTGCCAACAATCTATTGTATGGCAGGATGACCTATCCCCCAACTACCTGTCTCCATACGGGTTCCCCAAGGGTCCATGCTTGGTCCCCTACTCTTCTCTATTTTCACCAATAATCTAGCCTCTGACATCACACACATGGCACACTCATACAATATGCAGATGACTCAACCATCATCTGTACAACCCACTCCCTACCCAAACTGCAAAAAGTCACACAGGATGCATTTTCCTCTGTTTAAACTTGGTTATCCCATGCCCAGTTAATACACAACCCAAACAAAACTAAATTACTAATCTTCCAACCCACCAAACTTACCCAAGACACCTCTCACTTTAACATCATAGCAAAAGACACCACTATCCATCCTACAGAACACACCAAGTTGCAAGGAGTGGAAATAGACAACAAACTGAACCTTGACATTCACATATCCATGACCATTAAAAAAGTGCACAAAAAACTAGGAACACTATATAGAAATCAGCAACTACTTACCAAATCTGCAAATATTTCAGTAGCAAATTCTCACCTTATCTCTACCCTACTTTATGCCTCTCCAATATATACTAACCTAAGACACTGCGACCCAAAATAAGCTCGAAACCTGCTACAACAAAATTGCCAAATTCACCACAGGGGCTTCCTACTATAGTCACCACTGTCTTTCACTGGCAGAACTGGGCTGGCTAGAGCTCCCTCACCTCCTTCAATTGTACCAACTCGCACAAACTAGTAAACCATCCAGTAAAAGTCCCATCCCTCCAGAATCAACTCCAACCCTATCTTACCACCAGACCACTAAGATCCAGCAACAAAAACCTCCTACAGGTCACAAGAGTCAATAACTCTGCTGTAGAAGTATTATTCTCCTGCACTATAGCCAAATTATAGAACTCCCTCCCACCCTCAATTACCTCTGCAACCTCTGGCACCCACTACAAATCTTTACTAAAAGCACACTTAAAAACATGCTGGATATGCCCTTGCAACCCTCCTCTAACATCACCCACTTCACCCACCCACCCACTACATCTCTCTGCACCCCACTAACTAATTTAATTCTAGCAAGCTTGATTGCTCATAAATCTAGCTACTTACCATATAGTTAGAACTTCTTGTAGCTACAAGTGTAACTGTTATGTACCACACAAACAAATTGATTCATTTGTCCACTGATGAATTATGTTCTACATCTGTAGCTATGTTCAACATCCGTCACTATGTTTTAAACTTGTATTTTGTTCTACAGCTGTTTTACAACTATATGTTATCTTGTATTATGTTCTACAGCCAGTACAATGTCTATAATTTTTAAATGCTATTTTTCTCAAACTGTATAATGTCAGTAATACTAAATGTGAAGCTTTTCTCCCCAGGCCTCTGCTGAAAACAAATCTGCATCCAGTCGGACTCTACCGGTCAACAAATGTAAATAAATAAAAATAAAATAAAATAAATAAAATCACAGAATTTAGCCCATTTAGATACCTCTGTTGAAAAAGATGTATATGTTACATCAGTCAATAGTACCTGATATTATATAACCGAACTTACAATCATTAGCTTACTTGTGCCAGCAAATGTTATTGTTAGGAAAAGTAGAGAAAATAATATTAAATAGCAATAGTCCTAGACCCAAACCTGAACTATTGCTAATAATAAACTAAAAATATCAGCACAGGCAGAAAAACTTTGAAGGTATGCTGATAAATATAAAGGAAATTTACAAAATAAGCAATCCATTGATGACCCAAAAATATATACTCTATACAGAACTGGGAAACAAAGCCAAAGATATAAAAACACAACCAAGAAAAGTAGAAATAGACAAATTTATACAAGTATTTACAAAGGTCCTGTCAAATATAACAAAGATGCTGAATGGATAGAAGAATTAAAAGAAGCAGTAAGGAGCTTTAATGTAGAGGATATATAAAATGAGATGAAGTAATGTCCAGGGGAATTGACAAAAAATTAAGAAAATCTCCTTAAATGAAAACTACAGGACTAGACACAATACGTAACTTTTGGCTAAAAGCATTAACATCTTTACACAGAGATTTAGGCCTAAGTAAGAATTTGTTATATGGGCATCCTGAACAGACACCAACTTAGTTAATGGCAGGAAAAAGTATACTCTTCCTTAGTTATATACTGGAATTGATGCAAAGTATATAATCATTTATTTAAAAAACTCAATTATGGCAATAGAATAAAATAGTGACAAAAGAAAGTCCCATGGAATCAAGGATCCATCCATCCACAATCCCCTTTTCCCATTTTTGTACAAGGCATTGGGGTGTCTGGAATAAAGAATCATTACTTACTAAATAAAGCCATAGTAGAAAATTGCAGAAAGGTGGAAAATTTAAGTATGGCATGGATAGATTACAAAAATACATTTGACAGCATTACACAGTCATGGATAATGGAGTGCTTACAATATACCCCACATTGATCAATTACAATACAGTGACCATGAAACAATAGCAAGGCACTTTACAGTTGAGCCATGGAAAAGGGCAAAACATTATCCCAGGGATAATGATTCAAAAGGGGAGGAGGTATTCCAGGGTTATTCTTTGTACCACTGCCGTTTTGTCTTGCCCTTAACCCATGGTTTCATACGTTCACAAGTAAGTATTAGGTAAATACTAGGCTAGCGACCCTTGCAGATCATTTTAAGTCAAGCCAATTTTTCTTTTTTTGCTCAAAATAAATTATCCCAGTTTGTTATAGATTGGCCTTACCCATCTTGTTGTTGATAGTTATATATTACCCCTAATAAGAATAAATGTGATCACACCATAGAAAAATTGAGGGGACCCGTGCATGGGAGAAAGCATTTAGGAGCTACCTCTGTCCATTAGTACTACAAGGGGCAATGTTGAGGTAAATTTTCTATTTCCCATCCATGGATCTAAGTTGCACCTGAAAATGTATATGGATGAATTTCTTTTATGTGGATGGGGAGTCTGTTCCACAGCAGTGGTATCCTCTCTGAAATATACCTGTCCCTCCAAACTGTTCTGTTGATATTGAAAGGACTCCAGTCGCAACTAAACAGCTTCAAGAATTTATTAAAATATAAAGCCAGTAAAATAATGTGAGAGCTTTCGTCTCACCACAGAGACTTCATCAGACAAATGAATGCCTTCGACATCACTTCCTTAAATATCCTCTTTAATTAACCCCATGCAGTACATGCCATATAAAATAGCCTTTTGTATTATAAATATAAAGTTATTAAAAAACTGTTTACCAAGCTTGTGTCATAACCTTTTTCATACATTTAAAAAATTAAAATAATAAATACATTTTTCATTTATACATTTAGTACCAAGAATTACAGAACCAAAACATATTGTTTGACTTTCCATTCATCCTATAATAGCTGCCCTTTCCCTTAAAATGGGTTTAACAGATACATATTAATTCCAACCACAGGGAAGGTGGCTTTTAACCTAAGTTGCCATATCAACTCCTTTTTTTATTAATGTTATGTTCCAATCACCTCCTCTTGGGTTCTTTTTCACTACATGCGAGATACCAAACTTTAAGCCCTCAAATTTGACACACTCACATGAGTGTTTGTATAAAGCACTAGTTTATTTTCTTGTTCTTATATCATAAAGGTGCTCATAAATTCTATTTTTGAGCACCTTCTCAGTTTTGCCTATGTAAAAACATGGGCAGCCCCCACATTTTGCTAAATAAACCACACCTTGTAGAGCATACGAGTTTTGTTCCATCACTGGTACACAGAACCTAACCTTAGAAAATGGACTGCAGAGTAAAATCTATTTCTAAAAAGGTAATTGTGCAACCTCCAAATTGTTATATTTAGCAAAATAAAAATGCCACCATCCCCCTTGGTCTGAATTAATTTGCAACAGTTAAACCCATTTTAAGGGAAAGGACAGCTATTATAGGATGAATGGAGACTCAAACAATATGTTTTAGTTCTGTAATTCTTAGTACTATATGTATAAACGTAAAATTAATTTATTATTTTAATGTTTTAAATTTGTGGAAAAGGTTATGACACAAGCTTGGTAAACAGTTTTTATCAACATTATATTTGTAATATGAAAGGATATTTTACATGATATGTACTGCAAGGGTTTAAGTAAAGAGGGTACTTAAGGAAGTGATGTCGAAGGCATTCATTTGTCTGATGAAGTCTCTGTGGTGAGACGAAAGCTCTCACATTATTTTACTGGCTTTATATTTTAATAAATTCTTGAAGCTGTTTAGTTGCGACTGGAGTCCTTTCAACATTTATTTATTTTTAGTCAAGTTATTTTACTTTGGATATATATTTCTTGTTCTCTTTATATTGCAGAGGAGGTTTAGATCCCTAGACTGAGTGTTTATAACACCGTTTGACTTGCTGATGTGCAGTAAATCCATCAGTACTGGGGTCAGAGGATGCCTTGTATTCCAGACACAGGTCACCTCTTAGCAGCCTATAGGATACCGAATACAGTGACAAGGCTTTGAGTCTGTACATTTAGGACATGTGTTTAGGTTTCATATCCTTTTGTTAAGGTATCTCTGTAAGTGTTCCAGTTATTGCATGTGTCTGAACAAATACATGCCAAAGGGAACGTTATATTCGATGACTGGCGTAATGAGGGCCAAGTAAAGGGGGACAATGACATCCATAGATCTAGACACAATCCCTTTGTTTAAAAGCTATGCAATACAGAAGGAATTTCTTACAACATTAAGCACATATTGGTCAAAAGTTAGATCACTGTTCACATAAGTACCCAAATCCTGAACAACTGAGTCAACTTTCAGGGGCATATTATCAATGTGGTAGTTACCTGGGGTAGATGACTTCCCAAAGGATACATTAATACAGTTCTGATATTTAGTTTCAGACCATGATTTTGACACCAGTTGTTTATTTGAGACAAACCGTTCTGCAGGATTGCTAAGTTATTTGGGGGTTCAATGACACTCCTAGCTTACAGTCATTACACTGTTTACTTAACAGATTCAGCTATGGTGAGAGTTTGGCACCCAGAAAGCAACCTTATTTAAAGATTTCTCATTTACTATTTGTGGATGACTTAAAACTGCATAATCCATCAAATGAGGAGTTGAAAGCACAACCGCAAATGGACAAAAAGCGTTATGATACAAGAATGATACCTGGTCTTGATAAATATGCAAAAGCAACATTTAAAAGAGGAAATCTGCCACATCAAGAAAATATCAATTTGGGGCAAGAATGTTATATAAAGGAATTTGCACAGGAGGGAATGTATAAATATTTGGGAAAGGATGAAGGATCAATAATAAAACATGAACAAAGGCAAATAAAACTCATTAAGAAATACTTCAGAAGACTAAAACTGATATTAAAAAGTGCCCTGACATCTAGGGATAAAGTTCAAACTATAAATCAATTTGCTCTTTCTGTTTTAACTTACAGTTTTTGGGTGATCAGTTGGCCCTAAAACATTTTGCTATGATTGGACATGAAAAGAAGAAAAATGTGTCATGCTTTTTAATGATATAAAAAATTCACTGTATACCAAGATTATATGTTTCTCACTCTGCGGGAGGTATGGGCCTCCATAAAAAATGATTACATATATAGATCTGCAAACATGTGACTCCATACATATATTCTGACCTCATCAGATCCAAATACAGTGAAAGTTTTAAAACGTGAGGAGAATAAGACTGGTATGACATCTTTGCTTAGTTTAGTAGAAGCATTTTGGTGTCAAACCGGAATGGAAATCAAACCAGAAGTAGACAAAAATCAGACTGCAACTGATTATGCTAAAAACGAAGAAAAAAAGAATCTAATAAAGATCAGGTGAGAATGAAAGAAATGAGGAAAATCCATAAATATAGTACCAAGCATCTCCTGGAACAACCTGGTGTTGACTAGAATTTGATACAGGAATGGATAAGGAGAGGTGAATTGAAAGACTAATATTGATGGTCCAGGATAGTGGACCACCTATATGCTGCTTTACAAAGTGCATTAAAAAAATTGGAGAAATAGACAAATGCAGTTTCTGCAGAAATGAACAGGAAATAGTCGCACATCTTGTTGCTGTGTGTGATATACTCATGGCAGGAGGCCTGTATACTGGAAGGCATGACAATGTGGCAAGACTGTTGCGTTAGGGATTGTGCAAACACTACAATATTGAGGTAACTGTGAAACGTAGAAAGCATGAACCACAAGGCATTATAGAGAATGATGCAGTTTATATCACATGGGGTCACAAATTATCAACAGTTCAAAAATAGATGCAAGAAAAGCAGAAACAAAAGTAGCATTGATCATTGAAATTTCTACATCCAGTGATTACAGTTTCTGATGAATAGAGAGACAAAGACATAAAATACCAGGATTTACAGGCAGAAGTGAGCAATGTGGAAGAAAGATACCCAGACAGTTCCAACACTGGTAGGAGTAACAACAGATCTAATAAAAATAGTTTACAGTCGTACTTAGATATGCTGCCAATACAAGTAACTCCATATGAATTACAGAAGGAGGCAATTCTGGGCACATCGTGGCTAACATCAAAGATTAAACAGCACAAATTTCATGAATTCTAATCATGCTCTGACTTAGGAATGGTGGGGTCCATTCCTATCATTGTATTAGAAACCCAAAGCACTTAGAGAAATTAATCTGAGACAAATACATTGGCCAGAAACTAATAGAGCAAATAATGTGGCTTTGAATTACAGTGGCCATTCTATACCTATGTCTGTTAATTTTTTATGACTGGTACGATGGCTTTCTTCTTGTTAAAAAGGGCATTGCATTACTGTAGATAGGAGTATCCTAACACTTGCTCCTGCCATGGGCAGGCTTTTGCCATTTTCTTGTCTTTGTCTGCTCCATATCTCTGTCATTATAATCCGGAAACTGAACATTAAAATGGTGGACTCTATCAATTACTACAAGACTACATAAATAAAAAAATAAAAATGTGGACTTGATATTTCTTAATATGAACTAAGGGGTCACCAGCTTCCTTTCTCTCAGGCTCTTCAGTTAGTCTCAGATTGTTCCATCTGCTCCTATTTGCTAAGACACCCAGTTTTAGCTCCAAAAGATGAGAAGACTGCTGCACCTTATTACTATTCCAGGTGTGCAGTCCAAAGGTGTCTTGGTGATCTTGGAGCTCCTACTGTTGTGCAGGCAGCTGATCTGTAATCTCCAGTGATCTTGGAGCACTTACTATTGTGCAGGCAGATGATCTGTAATCTCCAGTGATCTTGGAGCACTTACTGTTGTGCAAGCAGCTGATCTGTAATCTCTGGTGATCTTGGAACTCCTACTGTTGTGCAAGCAGCTGATCTGTAATCTCTGGTGATCTTGGAGCACCTACTATTTTGCAGGCAGCTGATCTGTAATCTCCGGTGATCTTGGAGCTCCTACTATTTTGCAGGCAGATGATCTGTAATCTCCAGTGATCTTGGAGCTCCTACTATTTTGCAGGCAGATGATCTGTAATCTCCAGTGATCTTGGAGCTCTTACTGTTGTGCAAGCAGCTGATCTGTAATCTCTGGTGATCTTGGAACTCCTACTGTTGTGCAAGCAGCTGATCTGTAATCTCTGGTGATCTTGGAGCACCTACTATTTTGCAGGCAGCTGATCTGTAATCTCCGGTGATCTTGGAGCTCCTACTATTTTGCAGGCAGATGATCTGTAATCTCCCTTAACTGAATCCTCTGTTTTACACTGGTTTCATGTAAGGCAGCTGTGTCTCTCATAATGTGTTGGATCTATGCAGTAAGCTTGATGAGCCCAGGATAATTCTCTGTTGGGAAGTTTTCTCTGTGGGTGAGATGGCCATACTCTGTTAGTTCCTACCTCAGGAATTCTCACTCTTAGCCTGAAAGTATTTTCTTTCCCAACTTGTGACACTGATAAACTGAATTTATAGTTACTAGTTGATTATGTAATATTTCTCTATATATACAACAAAGGTGATGATTCCACCACTTTCTTAATTTAAAATTAACTTTAGATTCCCTACTGGGATTCACTGATTATTTCAGAGAAGTAAGTTGTTCATGTGATTTTCCAAGCATGCCCTCAAGTATCAGAAAGACATATGTTTCTATCCATCTGAGGAGGTGTGTCCATTGGCAATCCACATGCTCTATCTCTCTCTCTCTCTCTCTCTCTCTCTCTCTCTCCATCTATCTACATAATTAAAGGGGAATATAACTTGGAAACACCAACAAAAGTAAATGAATACATTTTCTTATCTACTACACTTTGATGACTGGAATAGAGGTGCTGATTCTTGGGTTCCTATTTTAGCCACTGCCTAGAAGATACAGAAACTACAAAAGGCACGAGAATTTTTTTGCAGAAAATTAAGAACAGTATAGTATCTTTGCTGGGTTTTTTACTTGAAATACCTTCTCTAGCTTACCCTAAACAAGCTTAAACTGTTTTTTTAGCTGTTTGCTGCATTATTTAATATCTGCACTTAAAGTTACATTTTAGTCGAAATTGGTCGAAAGTTTGTTTGTTTGTTTAATTTAACTGTTGAGTCTGCCCACTAAAGTGTGCTAGCCTGTGTAACTGATTTATTACTGTTTCTGCATTTTCTGTGTGTTTTCTATCTAAAAACAAAAAAAATCCTTGTTTTCCAGCCTCTCCTCGACTAGTTTAGACCAGTTTACAGGCTTTGCTGTATTCTGGGCTGTGGTGTAGTTCCTGTGTTGACCATTACCTTACTTGGATAGAAGGAAGTATCTTTGCTCACCAGCGGGAGTGGGGAGCCTTGAGCAGCCTACCTGTCCCTGTAGGAAGTGACCTCATCACAAGAGCTGTAGTAATTGGTTGTTTTGGACCATTTCTAGCTCTTTTGAAGTTCCCTGTTTAAAATCCACCTCTGAGCGTTTTTTTCTGGCTATACTACTCAGACAAGCTCCTCGTGGTCCTGCAGAGTGGTCCTAGCTACAGAGAACTCAGAAAAGCGACTACTTTCTTGATTTAAGTATCTTTGCTGTTTTTTTACTTGAAATACCTTCTCTAGCTTACCCTAAACAAGCTTAAACTGTTTTGTTAGCTGTTTGCTGCATTATTTAATATCTGCACTTAAAGTTACATTTTAGTCGAAATTGGTTGAAAGTTTGTTTGTTTGTTTAATTTAACTGTTGAGGCTGCCCACTAAAGTGTGCTAGCCTGTGTAACTGATTTATTACTGTTTCTGCATTTTCTGTGTGTTTTCTATCTAAAAACAAAAAAATAATCCTTGTTTTCCCGCCTCTCCTCGACTAGTTTAGGCCAGTTTACAGGCTTTGCTGTATTCTGGGCTGTGGTGTAGTTCCTGTGTTGTCCATTACCTTCCTTGGATAGAAGGAAGTTTCTTTGCTCACCAGTGGGAGTGGGGAGCCTTGAGCAGCCTACCTGTCCCTGTAGGAAGTGACCTCAAGCACAAGAGCTGTAGTAATTGGTTGTTTTGGACCATTTCTAGCTCTTTTGAAGTTCCCTGTTTAAAATCCACCTCTGGGCATTTTTTTCTGGCTATACTACTCAGACAAGCTCCTCGTGGTCCTGCAGAGTGGTCCTAGCTACAGAGAACTCAGAAAAGTGACTACTTTCTTGATTTAAGTACCTTTGCTGTTTCTTTACTTGAAATACCTTCTCTAGCTTACCCTAAACAAGCTTAAACTGTTTTTTAGCTGTTTGCTGCATTATTTAATATCTGCACTTAAAGTTACATTTTAGTCGAAATTGGTCGAAAGTTTGTTTGTTTGTTTGTTTAATTTAACTGTTGAGGCTGCCCACTAAAGTGTGCTAGCCTGTGTAACTGATTTATTACTGTTTCTGCATTTTCTGTGTGTTTTCTATCTAAAAACAAAAAAATAATCCTTGTTTTCCCGCCTCTCCTCAACTAGTTTAGGCCAGTTTACAGGCTTTGCTGTATTCTGGGCTGTGGTGTAGTTCCTGTGTTGTCCATTAACTTCCTTGGATAGAAGGAAGTTTCTTTGCTCACCAGTGGGAGTGGGGAGCCTTGAGCAGCCTACCTGTCCCTGTAGGAAGTGACCTCAGCACAAGAGCTGTAGTAATTGGTTGTTTTGGACCATTTCTAGCTCTTTTGAAGTTCCCTGTTTAAAATCCACCTCTGGGCATTTTCTTCTGGCTATACTACTCAGACAAGCTCCTCGTGGTCCTGCAGAGTGGTCCTAGCTACAGAGAACTCAGAAAAGTGACTACTTTCTTGATTTAAGTATCTTTGCTGTTTCTTTACTTGAAATACCTTCTCTAGCTTACCCTAAACAAGCTTAAACTGTTTTTTAGCTGTTTGCTGCATTATTTAATATCTGCACTTAAAGTTACATTTTAGTAGAAATTGGTTGAAAGTTTGTTTGTTTGTTTGTTTGTTTAATTTAACTGTTGAGGCTGCCCACTAAAGTGTGCTAGCCTGTGTAACTGATTTATTACTGTTTCTGCATTTTCTGCGTGTTTTCTATCTAAAAACAAAAAAAAAACCAACAAAAAAATAATCCTTGTTTTCCCGCCTCTCCTTGACTAGTTTAGACCAGTTTACAGGCTTTGCTGTATTCTGGGCTGTGGTGTAGTTCCTGTGTTGTCCATTACCTTACTTGGATAGAAGGAAGTTTCTTTGCTCACCAGTGGGAGTGGGGAGCCCTGAGCAGCCTACCTGGCCCTGTAGGAAGTGACCTCAGCACACGAGTTGTAGTAATTGGTTGTTTTGGACCATTTCTAGCTCTTTTGAAGTTCCCTGTTTAAAATCCACCTCTGGGCATTTTTTTCTGGCTATACTACTCAGACAAGCTCCTCGTGGTCCTGCACAGTGGTCTTAGCTACAGAGAACTCAGAAAAGTGACTACTTTCTTGATTTAAGTATCTTTGCTGTTTTTTTACTTGAAATACCTTCTCTAGCTTACCCTAAACAAGCTTAAACTGTTTTTTTAGCTGTTTGCTGCATTATTTAATATCTGCACTTAAAGTTACATTTTAGTCGAAATTGGTCGAAAGTTTGTTTGTTTGTTTGTTTAATTTAACTGTTGAGGCTGCCCACTAAAGTGTGCTAGCCTGTGTAACTGATTTATTACTGTTTCTGCATTTTCTGTGTGTTTTCTATCTAAAAACAAAAAAATAATCCTTGTTTCCCCCCTCTCCTTGACTAGTTTAGGCCAGTTTACAGGCTTTGCTGTATTCTGGGCTGTGGTGTAGTTCCTGTGTTGTCCATTACCTTCCTTGGATAGAAGGAAGTTTCTTTGCTCACCAGTGGGAGTGGGGAGCCTTGAGCAGCCTACCTGTCCCTGTAGGAAGTGACCTCAAGCACAAGAGCTGTAGTAATTGGTTGTTTTGGACCATTTCTAGCTCTTTTGAAGTTCCCTGTTTAAAATCCACCTCTGGGCATTTTTTTCTGGCTATACTACTCAGACAAGCTCCTCGTGGTCCTGCAGAGTGGTCCTAGCTACAGAGAACTCAGAAAAGTGACTACTTTCTTGATTTAAGTATCTTTGCTGTTTCTTTACTTGAAATACCTTCTCTAGCTTACCCTAAACAAGCTTAAACTGTTTTTTTAGCTGTTTGCTGCATTATTTAATATCTGCACTTAAAGTTACATTTTAGTCGAAATTGGTCGAAAGTTTGTTTGTTTGTTTGTTTGTTTAATTTAACTGTTGAGGCTGCCCACTAAAGTGTGCTAGCCTGTGCAACTGATTTATTACTGTTTCTGCATTTTCTGTGTGTTTTCTATCTAAAAACAAAAAAAACAAAAAAATAATCCTTGTTTTCCCGCCTCTCCTCGACTAGTTTAGACCAGTTTACAGGCTTTGCTGTATTCTGGGCTGTGGTGTAGTTCCTGTGTTGTCCATTACTTTACTTGGATAGAAGGAAGTTTCTTTGCTCACCAGTGGGAGTGGGGAGCCCTGAGCAGCCTACCTGGCCCTGTAGGAAGTGACCTCAGCACAAGAGTTGTAGTAATTGGTTGTTTTGGACCATTTCTAGCTCTTTTGAAGTTCCCTGTTTAAAATCCGTGTTTGCACGGCTTTGCGCAATTGTGCGCATGCAGCACCGGTTAAACAAGGTTAAACTTCTTCTGGCTCCGCCAAGTCTGCTCTTCAAATTTTCCCTTAAGGAAGCTCTACTCTTAGTATAATCAGACTAGTCGCTATATTATAAGCCTAGCACTTGTTCTCAAAACTTCTCTACTAAGTAAGCACTCTCATACTAAGTAAGCACTACATCCACCTACCACCCTGTGAATATCCACTTCCCTTAAAGGCACAGCACTCCCTTATACTGTTCTAGCATGTCGAGTGGTAGATTACTGGCGTCCTCTCCAGTTCAGCTGGTTAATCTGGGTATCTTGAGACAATGCTACAATTGTCTCATGTTCACAGACAACCCTCTCCTCCTCCCAACAAACACAAATACATGTGAGAGATGCAACTATATAGCCAAACTGGAGGCTGAACTCTCTCAACTCAGGGCTGGCATGACCAGACAGGAAGAGATGGTAACCACACACACAACAAACCCAGTCCCACATAGACCTACCTCAACTGCAAACCGAACACATAAAAACACAAAGACATACTCGGAGGCTCTAATAAAAAACTTACCAAAACAACAGAGGCTCCCAAAGCAGACATCCAAAAATCCACCACCTCAAAACAAAACACATGCAACACATACTTCAATAAATCAGTGTGTCAATCAATCACAGCCCTTAAGGCCAAACACCATGCCTGATACACTAGTAATAGGTGACTCTATAGTCAGACACACTGATGTCCCGCTTACCAGGCTGAACAAGGAGAGGGTGACTGTGAGCTGCCTATCGGGAGCTAGGATCCGCCACATAACACACGCACTCAGGTCACTCCAAAGCAAGTACAAATATAACTCCGTCATTGTCCATGCTGGCGTGAATGACCTGAGACGTACCTCCCTGGACTACATGAAAAGAGACATAGAGGAGCTCTCTGATTATGTAGCCCAGGCTGGTATGACCCTGTCCCTGAGCAGCATCTTGCCCTCACCAAGAATGATGCTACAATACAAAGACAAGATGATCAGCTTTAATAATTGGCTCAAGTACTGGTGTCATTCTAAGGGGATCCAATGTCTGTCTGCTTGGGATGACATGTTGGACAAGCCACGCTGCTTCGCAAGGGACAGCTTGCACCTGTCACCACTGGGCTTCTGGATATTGGCTAAGGCTCTTGCCACCCCCATAGTGCCTTTTTTAGGCAAGGCTCAAAAGACAAACCCACCTCCTTAGAAAACAAAAATGGAAAAAAACTAAGGGTAATGCTGCTCAATGCCAGAAATCTAAATCTCAAGATGCAGGCACCCGATGCACTCCTCAGTATGGAGAGCATCGACGTCTGTGCAGTAACTGAAACCTGGTTCAAGGCTCCTGAGAGCACCCCAGCACTACCAGGCTATACCTCGTATCATGCTTTTCGGCCCCAAAACCCAGGCCGAACCACAAAGGGAGGGGGAGTGTCCATATTCATTAAGGACACCCACACCTCCAGGTTAGTAGCAGCACATGAAGCATCGGAGACCATACAGGTGCAACTAACCATAGGCAAAACTGCTATACAACTGGTAGCATGTTACAGGCCACCCTCCCAATCTCAGGAACCCCACTCAGCCTTCCTGAAGACATTGGAGGATATGAATGTATCACAAAATCCCATCATACTGGGAGACTTCAACTACCCTAACATAGATTGGGTACATTATTCTAGCTCTAACACCCTAGCCCAAAGGTTCATGGAATTCATAAATTCAAATGCACTGGAACAACTAGTCACCTCTCCCACTAGGGGAGATAATATACTAGACCTGATCATCACAAACATGGGGACAAAATGCTCCACACCAGAGGTATACCCCTCACTAGTGAGATCTGACCACAAACTAATCACCCTGGATATACATATCTCACCTCCACCCCCAGCACAAAAGACCACAGTGAAAAACTTCTCAAAAGCAGACTTCACTCTTCTTAAGACTGAGATGGTATTCTTTAAGCCCACTGGGCCAGAAGATACCACATCCCACAATGCTGAATCCTTCACAAATGCTTTCTATGGACATCTCCAAGAATGCATGGATCATGCAATCCCAAATAAATCCAAGTCCATCTCCACCAAAGGCAAGCGTCCTGTCTGGTGGACCTCAGCCAATAACAAATTGTATAACAAAAGAAGGAAGCTACTGCACGACAGAGCAAAATTCCATAAAGGGAAGACATCTCTGATCAACACTAGCAGAAAACTATGTTCTCTCATAAAAACATCCAAGGCCAACTTTGAGAGAAAAATCGCTAAGGACACTAAAGATAACCACAAAGCCTTCTTCAGCTATGTTAGAAACCTGGGTGGAAACCCTCAGATATGCTCAGAGTTAGTTCACAACAACAAAAAACACACTGAACCCACAGATATTGCCAACATTCTGTCTGACAGGTTCAGTGCAAATTTCTCCCCTCCCTCACCCCCAAAAGAAGAAATACTTATCCCAGCTGAATGTAATCTCCCTGTCATTGCAGATGTCCAGGTGAGAGCCGCCCTCAGCAAAGCTAAAAACACAGCATCGATGGGACCTGACGGTATCCCGGGTTGCGTGCTACGTGAACTCCAAGAGGAGCTAAACCCGCACATAAAGATGCTATTTAACCTTAGCCTTACTACAGGATATGTACCTGAACACTGGCGTACAGCAACAGTGGTCCCACTCCACAAAGGGGGTACCTCTACAGACCCTGGGAACTACCACCCCATAAGCTTAATCAGCCTGGTCTGCAAAGCTATGGAAAGAATCATTATGGAACTCATAAACAGAGACATTGGGGGCCTACAGACACTTGATCCCACCCAGTTTGGCTTTGTAAAGGGCAGATCCTGCCTTCTGAACCTGGTTGATTTTTTCGAAACAGTCACTAGAGCCATTGATGAGGGCAAAGCAGTCCATACAGCCTACCTGGACTTGGCTAAGGCCTTCGACACAATACCCCACTCAGGCATCATAGATAAGCTCAACAGCTTAAATGTAAACCCTTATGTCACTAGATGGATTGCAAACTGGCTAAAGGACAGAACCCATAAAGTTAAAATCACTGGAGTAATGTCAGACTCAAAGCCAGTCACAAGTGGTGTCCCACAGGGATCTGTCCTGGGACCCCTCTTGTTCGGCATTTATTTCTCAGATGTTAAAGTAAACATGGGAGGGTTGTGGCTGACAAAGTTTGCAGATGACTGCAAACTAGGCGCCATAGTCAATACACCAGCGGACACATACATCCTACAAAAATGCCTCACAGAAATGGACAACTGGTGCCGGAGTCATGGCCTTAAACTAAATTCCAAAAAATGTATAGTCATCCCCTTTGGGAAAAACAAAGTACCCACAAATTATCACATAGACAGCAACCCACTGAGTACGGAAAAAGTAATCAGAGACCTAGGGACCCAAGTCGAAAGTGACCTCTCATTTGACACCCACGTTGCCGAAATGGTTAGAAAGACATTCTACCTTGCACACCTTATCATGAAGGGATTCACATCCAGATCCAAGGATGTCATTGTACCCCTATACTCCTCCCTCATCAGACCCATGATTGAGTACAATGCCCCATTTGGTATGTACCTCACCCAGCATTTGCAACAGCTGGAGAGACCACAAAAGTACTTCACCAAGAGGATCAAGGGTCTCCAACATATGTCTTATTCTGCCAGACTAAAGAAACTCCAGCTCTATTCAGTGGCATACCACCTGCTCAGAGGTGATATGTGCCTGACGTACAAGGCCATGTCCAATCAGGAACTGATGGACATGCTCCATCTCAAAAAATCAAAATCCATCAGAACCACGAGAGCCAAAGACTTAAACCTCGGCACAAGTATGAATAGGACATGCTGGAGGGATAGATTCATAACCCAGAGGCTTCCCATGCTCTGGAACAGAATCCCAGTTCATATTAGGCAGAGCCCCTCACTAACTCTCTTCAAGAGAAATCTTGATGAGTGGATGGGAGATCGTAAGTTTATCCCAGGGGTCACATCTGTGTCACTACTAGACGGGAGCACAGTAAACTAATTCTATTATATAAGGGGACCTTCACTGTGTCACTACTAGACAGAGGCACAGTATTCTAAATCTATTCTGTACATTTTTGTACCATTTCATGGGGTGGCGAAAGCCACATCACTATGGCTAGGCTTACAAATGCCCCAGGGCAGATAGCCTAGTACTAAACTATGAAACTATGAAACTATTATAGATTTATAGTGTTAGAGTGGGATACACGCAAAACAAAGACTGCAGTGATACAAAGTCATGAATTATGATGACATATTTAAGACTAAGTAAAGTATATCTAAATTAATTAACAATAATTGCTAGCTTTAAATAAAACACCAGATGCAGTATTTACAATATATACAGAGATAATTTAGGTTAACATGGTGTAGTGTTGACAGGGTCATATTACTAAAGTGAAACTACAATGGGTTACTGTTATAATATGATAGCAGACTGCTGGAAGAAATTCCAAGTGGCTGTTTCCGTGAAAAGAGTTAAGAAGTCGTATATGAATTAATGAACATTTCTGCAGTTCCTTATGCTGCTTGGAAGGTATTTTACATTGAAATGTTTTCTGCGGGGATGGTGGTCTAGTTAAGTAATACTTAATTCCAGTATCCCATGGGACACATTAGGGATATAGCCCTTACTGTACCCCAGATGACCTGAGTTGATAAATAGCAATGGTGCTAGAGGGGCCATGGAGGAGGATGAAAATGAGTGCCCATTGTTGGTTTTATCCTGGGTGAAGGCAGCAACATGGCCACATAAAAATAGCAACATGAAGAGCCTGGTGAACTCCTTCTAGAAAAGCAGCGTGCAGGTTTGTACGGCAGTAACATCGACATCAGAGGAAGTATGAATCACCCCCTTAAGGTATCAACTGCAGTACTCACTAAGCTGCCACAGGGTGTGAGTTATGGCACACTCCCACACCACACCAGTGTCCTCAGTCTCCTCACTGGCCCTGGATGCAGGTAGGCTTGAGATGGGAGGTATGCTAAGGCTGGCCCAGTAGACATACTGAATCATTTTTGGCACTGTAGTGTGATCTCGGAGTTGTTATATTTAAGTTGGGGGGGGTGTGAAGCCTTCCACTTTATGTATTATTTCAATTATTTTTTTCTTTTTTTTTTTTTTTTTTGGAACAGAGATTTTTTTTCCCTTGGAAAAAAATCTCTGTTCTGAGCTTTCGAGATTGTGAGCTTTCACTTACATGGGGTTGATTATTCATTGTTCACTTTTTTAAGCGTTTGATGATATAATATAGACCCATAATTCTAATATCTGTTGATGTTTTAACAGCAAAAATTCGCATCTAGCCATTGTCATGCCACTCTTTTAGAGCAAGAATGATATATTATATTTAAAAGCCTTGCTTTTAAAAGCAGGTACTGCATTAGCAGTCAAACCTGTACATTGTAGTGCTGTGTGTGTGGTCTAAACTGTAGCAACTGCCTTCAGTTTGGTACAGTTTAAAAGTAAAAAAAAAAAAAAAAAAAAGAAAAAAATCTCTCTCCTTTTTAACTAAACTTTGAGTGCTGTAGTGTTCTCTGCAGGCAGTATTTAAAATGTAGCAACTATTTGATACATTTGTAGCAAGCATTTTGCTACAGTTTACAAAATGATTTTTTTTTTAAACTAAAACATGACCATCATAATGTTCTGCGCAGGCAGATTATGAACTGTAGCAACCATTTGCTACATTTTAAAAGAAATTATTTATTTATTTTAAGAAAACATATTCAATGACAATTGGGGGCAGATAACAGATATGGAGCCTGAATGGGGCCATGTTGTGCATCTGGCCACCTGGTTGGTGTGCCAGTAAAAGGAACTGCTATTTTTTTTATTTTATTTTATATATATATATATACATATATATATATATTTTTTTTTTTTTTTCTTGCTCTCTGATGGAAGTTCTGTTTGGATGGAGGAGAGTGGATGGATCCATCTGCTTGACACAGTTAAGTGCTTTTTTTTTTCTTGCTTTTCACTTGAAGAGCTGATGGGGGTGGGACATTGGTTCATGGTACTGGCACATGTTGCTCATTAAGCCAGCTATACTTGTGATAGTGAGGAAGATGGTGCATTCAGGCAACAGCTGCAAGACCTACTAGATAAAGCAGGCAACATATGTTTGTGTTGACAATGGGAGACATGAATGCTCATACTGCCACAACCAGAATAGGATATAAGGACTGTCTGTGTCCAAATGGGTGGGGCAAAAGGAATAAAGGTGAGGCCATTCTAGATTTCTTTGTGGAAAATGAGTTAATGATGACCAACACATGGTTCAGCAAGACAGATAGAAGATCACATACAGGAGTGGCCAACATTCACCTCAGGTATTGTTCCTCCTAGTAAGTAAATGGCATTGGGGTAGAGCTAGAGATTGCAATGTCAGCTACAGGGGAACAATCAGCCTGCAGCATAACCAAGTGGTGGTCATAATTAGAGGTAAACTGTGGTTAGAGAAGGTTCTATGGTCAACAGAGGTTAGGCTTAAGACCAGGAAATTGATTGGAGCAAAAGCACAAGAGAGTCAATGTCAGTAGCACTAAAGGTAGCACATTTGCCTTTAGTACAGAAGGCTGTGGGTTGAATTCCCATATCAGGTGATTAGATTGCTGAAAATCCAGCGCTGATAGACCTTTTGCACATCCACAAAACCAACAGCAGTAGAACCATTAGATTCAAGGATTTAAATTTTGTTTTTGACATAAATAAGACATGTTGGTGAGACAAATACATATCTCAAAGGATCCAGGTCCCCATCCATTTGAACCAGAGTCAATTCCTAACCCTATTTAAATGTAACTTTTTAAACTCCTTTACTGAATTATCACTTGTGCATAGGTAAACTTACATTTATATAAAAATAAGTAAATCATATTAACAAGTTCACATTTACAAACATTATACATCACATATATTGTTTATCATATAATCAAAGCAACGTTGTATAAATTGTTCAATTTCTGCCTTCTCTTTTTTTAAGTTAAATTGAACCTTGACAAATGGATGAAAAATTATAAATTCACTTCATCTCTGGCCCCCATGTCTCTGATAGACAAATGCAGAAAGTTATGCCCAAACTAATATACCCCCCACAGAACCTCTAGAAACTTCCTAACACACCTCCTCCTCTTAAACACCCGTGATACATAGTGACATAACTGGGTTGTTGTTAACCTAGTATATATCTATGAACCTATGAAATAACCCATTAAAATGTACAAGACAAATACATCAAATTTCATTATTTTATGTTATACAAAGATAAAAATGCTCACACATGTTAAATGAATCATTTAATTCCTGTAATGTTTATAAAGATTTTTATGAAGTGTAGGTCTAGTAATGGACAAATTATTTTAGAAAACATAACAATGCTCCAAACCAAGTATTAAGTAAATAGTTTACCTGGTTAGTTCTAAATTCCTACCATTGAAAGGTGATGTGAGGAATTTTGCAGCTATCCAGATGTGCCATTGCCCCCTGGTAATAAAAACTATAACAAAAATTCTTCCCAGCTGAGGGCTTTCAACCAAGCTTTTAAATGTGGCTTCAGCACTGACCATTACTGACCTGGCACTAGTAATCAGTAATATGCTGGCTTTTTTTTTTTTGCATAATTTCTTTTATTATGGAGAACATAATTATGCCATATTACACCTCTTGTGCAGTTCCCATGCATGGTGCACTTAATTCTTTCTCTAGTGTATGACCAATTTTTGTTTCAATATCAGACACATTTTAATTATACGTCTGGATGCAGCTCAGGCCGAGAGATTGCATTCCTTTAAGACATGTATTTTCCCATCTTTGTTTTATTAACTTATTAAACTTATAAGAGAGAGATGTAAAAATTATGCAGTATTTGTCGGAGGTTGCACATATATTGATATCAGACTTCTACTTTTCTTTTCATTAAACTTGTTGACCACTATCAATTTAGCATTCTCCATATAGTGGCTGTTAACTATTGTTTTGGGGTTGCTTCCCTTTTTTCCTTTGGGTGGTGCTCATATTATTTGTTATGTGCGTTCTTTTAGTAACTAACCTACCAGTCCATTGCTCCTACCCCTTACAACTTCGGGTGTTCTGTGATCCCTAGATCCTTGCTATGTCTCTTTTGGTTTTCCAGCATTTCCATATACTCCCTATATATCCACTTCTTGAAATACTTAACTTCCTCTCCTGGATTATCAGAGAGTCCTTCAATTTATATATTTCTTTTACCCCTGGAGATGTCTGAGTTTTCTACCTTTTGGTTATTGCTGTCTTTGCCAATAGCATGACTAACCATATTAAATACTGTTGTGATCGGGGAATTATCCTAATTGTTGAGAAGACCCAGAAAAAAAAGAGGTTTTGACAGGTTTAAAGCCTTGTCTGTACAAATTAAGAATATGCACTAGATTTCCTACCTCTGTTTTAAACTGGGTAAATCTTTTGCACTCCCAGAAAATATTGTCCCACGTGTCCTGTTTCCTTGTTTGACAACTCCAGCATGTAGGGTCAGCCCCCCTAAAAATAGCAACTAGTCTTGCCAGGGTATAAAAAGAATCTATGTTGGCATTTCCACCAGAAAATGCCATATTTTCTTTATCTAAGGGCAACCTGGGGACGCAGCATAATCTTCTCCTAATGCATATCAGTTATTTTTGTATTTAATATTGTTTTGCATCTATTCTTCCTCTTTTTCATTCTAGCACTTTCTAATTGGTTTTGTGCCCTACTCATCTAACTTACCAAACCTTTGGAGTATATTTGGTCTTGTTGGATGACAGCTACCTATTGGATTAAGTGCGGTCATTGTTCCTGTTTTTGCATGAATCAGTCCTTTGAAGCTAGTTCTCACAGGAGTCCTTCCCAAAGTAAACTTACTCTAACAGGAACTTGTAACTTGGCCTGTTTGATTCCCAAATTAAAGGGTGCTCATTTTTCTATCAACAAATGCCAGTACTGAATCTCTGCATTTTCAGATGTCCGATATCATCCTACTTCGCATCTTAGGTTTTCTTCCTCTGACTCTTCTACTGGCATAAGATCCTTTTTCCAACTTTTCAGCAGACTGTGTCTGGGTCTACTTTAATTAAACGAAAGCGGAATCCGTCGAATATGAATCTGTCGGCACATAAACAGAGAAATGCGGAAACATCGAACGCACTAAATAGCGAAATCGGAAATGTCGAATTGTCATAGTTGGCCCGTCTGCAGTATAGCTCCGTAAGGTAAGTGTGCGATAGTTACGGACCATACGGTTAAGGTGCAGGTTAAGCTTAGTACATACATAGGTAATGTATGTAAGGATTACTGTAGGGTTTTGTTAAGTGTTATGTGTGTGGAATATTTACTTTGCGTGGGTATAGTTCTGTAGGGTAAGTGTGCGGTAGTTACGGACCTTAGGGTTAGGGAGGGGTTAAGGGTAGTGCATAGATAGTTGTGTATGCGGGGTTTAGTGTAGGTTTACAAGTGGAGTTTTGGTGCTTTAATTTAGGGTTAGTAGTAGGGTTTTGATTAGTGTATGTATGTGTTTTTTGTTGTTGTGTTTACGTAGGTAGTATGTTACGGGCGGTGGGGTTGGCCAACTATTGCGGTTTTGATGTTTAAATTTCGCGGTTTTGCATGTTCTACAGTATCGCGTTTCACTGTTTATGTGTCAACGGATTCGTATTCAACGGATTTCACTTTCGTTTAATTAAAGTAGACCCCTGTGCCTAAATAGTTCAACAAGCACCTTCTTCAATTCTCTTAGGTGGTCTGGATGGGGGATTTATTTTTTCCCCACAGGAAAACTAATAGATCCCTTGCTCTTACGTCTGGATTTTTTTCTAATATCATCTCCTTCCATCTGGAGTTATAGTTCCTATCTTGGCCATGGGCAAA
This sequence comes from Protopterus annectens, assembly GCF_019279795.1. NCBI lineage: Eukaryota > Metazoa > Chordata > Ceratodontiformes > Protopteridae > Protopterus > Protopterus annectens. Next base: position 807,219,372 of record NC_056727.1, read on the forward strand.
GTATAAAAGTAGGGTAGCCAGTTCAAACCTAGTAATATCCAGTATCCCCAGTCTTCCCATGTCTTTAGGTAATAATAGTTTTTTCGCTGGACACTCTTAGTCTAGCTGTTTGCCAGATGAAATTCCTCATCAGCTTTTGTATAGATTTTCTCTCATGGGAGGGTATATGCCACCAAAAGGCCTGGGAATATTACAGTAGTGGTGACAGCACTTGCCAATTAAAGACTTGTGCACTTTGGTCAAGTTTTAATTTCATCTTCTCCAACCTTGGAGGTTTTTAATTATTTTCTCCTTGATCCTACTCAGAGTTAGTCATCCATATTGTAAGGCACCACCTGACAGGCTGACTCCTAGATCTTATATTTTTCCAGGATTTCTGACTATCTCTAATCTGGAAAGTTCATTACTTTAAATATGGCTGCTTACCTGAAGCACTTGCATTGGCTGTATATTAACCTTATACCCAGAGACTTTTGAAAATTGCTCTGTTATTCCCCCAAAGAATAGGTAGGTCCTCCAATGGATGTGACATTTTTAGGAGTATGTCATCTACAAAGAGGGCAATCTTAAGCTGAGGATTGCCCCAGTAATGTTTCCTTATCTCTGAGGTTCCTATCTTTGCTGGCAGGAGCTCCATATAGAACGTGAATAGGGCTTGGGAGAGGGGTATCCTTGTCTAGTTCCCCTGGATATAGAGAATTATTCATCTGGATTTGTTTGGATCTTGATTCTTATACTCTACCCCTTATATATCCTTTTTAGCAAGTCTTTTAAAGATTGGTGGAAACCTACATTTTCTATAAGTAGCGTTGTCGCCTCACAATAAGACATTGTCCTGTTCGATTCTCAGCTAGAGCATCTTCTGTGTGGAGACATACGTGAATGGGCGTACCTTCGTTGAAGGTTGTGCGTCACATCTGGCAACTCGGCACGTAAAAATCTACTGCCAATCATTAGCGGACCGGAGTTCTGCTGTGGCGACTCCTAACCGGGAAAAGCCGAAAGACACAACGACAAGGAAGACGTATGCCCAGTCTACTCTATCAAATGCCTTTCTGACATTGAGTCCCAGTAATGTCACAGGTGAGCCAGTATTTGCTTCTTGTATTATCATAATGGTTGGAATTAAGCTGTCCAAAGTCTGTTTTCTACAAAACCTGTTTGGCCCAGGCAATGAGCTTGGGTAGTATCTTGTTTAATTTTCTTGCTAAAATGGACATAAATAGTTTATAGTTGTGATTTAAGACTGATACAGGGCAGTAAGAAGAAGGTAAAGATGGGTCTTTTCCCTCCCTATATATTGTGGATATTACAGTTTGTTACCATCATGCTGAGATTTTTCCTTCACTAAATGTTGTTAAAAAATGCGTGCCATATAGAAATCATGTCACCCACTCAACATGTCTGACATGTCAATTGGCAGCCCGTTACAACTTGGGGACTTTCCTCTCTTCATTTCTTTTAAGGTTTCTGCTATTTTGACTGGGGTTATTTCATGCACTAATCCATCTGCTTCAGCATGGTCTAGCAGATCCACCTCTACATTTGCCGAATAATTTTTAATTAATTAATTAATAATAATAATTCTCTAAAAGTGTCTGTTTTTTCAGAATAGTATAGAGTAGTGTAATATTTGTAAATACCTTCAGAATATCTGTAGTCCTGGTAAATAACCACTGGGTAGCTTCCACCCTTATGGAGGTGATGACTCTTTTATAATCCTGTTGCCTCCAATGTTGTGCCAAAACTCTGATGCTATTAGGAGAATTGGAGAAATATATCCCTTGGATTACACCCTTTTGGATTAGACAATTTTTGCATGTTCACCCCCTGTATCTTCTGTTTCAGCAGCTGGCTCACAGCTTTTATATTAAGAAGTGATTCCCTGGTTTTCTGTTGCAACTCTCTCAGCTCCCTATACCATTGTTTAATCTGTATTCTTATTTGGGTAGTGTCTCTCAGCTCCTGAAATCATAGTCTAATCTGTGTTCATCTTTGGGTAATGTCTTGCTGTGTGGTCTGACAGAGTTTTATTTTAAGTCTTGCCTTACAATGTTGCCATGTCTCACTAGTGGTCTCATCTCTGCTGAGAATTATCCCTGGGATTATCTCTTTTATTTCTTATACTGTTCATTGACATATATCTATCTATCTATATATATATATATATCTATATATATATATATATATATATATATATATATATATATATATATATATGCTAATATGCTATTGGGAATCTCCACTGCCTAAACCTAGAGCCCATATCCAGCTCAGACATAGTCAGAAATATATAAATGTGGTCAGAGAAAATAAGTGGACCTAAGGTTATGGTGTGAGCAAAGTATATATGCTCCCCTGTTACAAAAAATGTTGTCTATCCTTGACTATTTGTTATATTTAGCAGAGAAAAAGGTATAGCCCTATTTAGTGGAGGATGGTCTATCTTATTCCATAAATCCAGCAATCCAACTTGGGATAACATGTCCCTAGTACCTTTCTCTGCTATTGATAGTATTCTGTCCCTTAGTCCTCCCTGCATCTCCTGATTGGTGTATATCTGATTCCAATCCCCAATTATACTGATCATGCTTTCTGCAAATTAGATGATTGATTGATTGCAATTATCCTCTGAGGTTTTTCCACTCAGCTCTAGGAGGTATATATAGTGCTATCATTGCTATTGGTGCTTCAGATATGGTCCGTTTGATTCCTGTGAATTTCCCAGATAGGATCTGTACCTTCTCAGATGCCTGCAAGTATAATTGTCTCCGCATCCAATGGACCATCCCTCCTCTTCATACTGCCCTGTATGCTGCTTCATTTACAACAGTGAAACCTCACCTATTCAGTTTTGAATATTCTTGTGGCGTAAGATGGGTTTCCATTAATACTACAGTATCTCTACCCTCCCTTTCAACCATGCCCAGAATACGTTTTATTTTAATGGGGTCCGATGAGACTATTAACATTCCGTCTTAGCATTTTAAGACTGGTCATTGTTTAATAATATGTAGCACTATACGTTATCCCTCACTGCTTCATATGTCATTTTACCTCCCTGGTGCTAGCCCTCTACCCTTCTGGGGCTTCTTTTATTTTATTTAGGCAGAGTGTTCTCAGATACACAGTTATTTGTTAGCCAGTTATAGAATATTGTATTCAAACTTTTAGGTTTCATTTTGCAGCTAACATCTTGATGGTTCTTCCCACATTTTTAACATGCAAATCCCGTTGGTTACTTGAGCACCACCCCATTTTAGATTTCTTTTTACCATTTCCTTTTTTAAAGAAACAATAATAAAAAAATAAATAAAGCTATAACTCAGCACAACCATATACATAAGGGATATCTTGTCCTCTGAGGTGTAGGCTGAGTATGCCCAGTATTGGCTCCTGTATTACATCTCTCCATTGTCCTTATGCATGTTTGGGAAAAGGGTGTTGCCCTGTGTATTCAGCCCTTCCTTGTACAGCTCATTGCTGTGTGCTAATACTTTGACCCTGTGATGTCTTGTTTCACCTGCTGCTCCATTTCTCGTAGTGAGAAAAATAAAAAGCTTGGGGCTTGTTCTGATTTAGCTATTTGACATTGTTTGCCATGGATATCCAGCATATCTCACCACAAAGAACATATAGATATAAAGAAGAATGTGGGCTGTTACCTAATTAGCACCTGAAATCCACCCTGCATTATGAAAGGGAATAATTTAGATTGCATAGTACCTTGATGGAAGGGTCAGGCAATCTTCTGTTGGTATGTGTGACCATTCCTGCTGGTCTGTTCTTGCTCTCTTTTAAAATCTGGATTTTTTGAAGAGGGGAAGAGGAAACCTGAACCACTTGTGTGGTTATGCCTGTTTTCCTCCTGAAGTGTTATTGAGGATGGGGTCATTAATTCTGCTTCTTGGGTCTCTCTCTTGTCTCCAGTCAACTCAATGCTCCTTTTGAGTTTTCTGTTGTTTTGTGGCCCCATGGAGGAAGATCTTACAGATAGCAGGGTACTGGATTTTTACTGTTACTTTTTTGTGCCTCGCCGTCTTTATTACTGGAATAAATGTCGTTCTCCTTTTCATAGTTTGTGGGAATGGTCCTGGCCCATGTACACTCTGAATTGGCCACACATCCACTTTGCTCCCAATTTCCAAAGAATGGACAGAAACTGCAACTTCAGTTTGTATGTCTTAAATTGATTCAGGATCTGCTGAGTTGTTTTTGGTGGTTTCCCAATTAATAAGCAGTTCTGTGGGCTTGCTCTATTTTGACAGTGTCCACTGGCAGCTGGGTCCAGACAGCTAGTTGCAAAGAAAATACTCACAATCTGCTCCATCCGCTCCTTCAGGAATCCCACTACATCTTAAATTTTTTTTGCCTTGCTCTGTCCTGCTGGTCTCACTGCAGCTCATCTAAGAAATCCATCCTGACTCATCTGTTTCTTGCATGTTGTCCTGTATTGTGTGTGTTTGATTGATGAGAATAGTTTCTGTTTCTTTTACTTTTTTTTTTTTCAGTGGATTTGGCCATAATTTTTTCAAGCATTGAGTTAAGCTTTTTGGTCTCTCCCAGTACTTCCTTTAATACTCCTGGCACATCCATTGCATTGTCTAGTTTATCCATGGCCGGGACTGAAAGTGGGCTGTCAGCTGTTCCCTTTTAGTTGGGTTTTGTGGCTCTTCTTTTTCATGTAGCTGGAGTTGCCTTGTATTTGGGGTGATAACTGGTTGATATTCCCTTCTTTTTCCATCCCTTACATAGTTTAGTTATTTTTTTTTTTTTTTGTTTGTGTGTGAGGAGATAGATGCTTACCTTTAGGGTGCCATACCAGAGGTCCCAGTAATATGTTGGTTCTTATCATACTCATTATCATAAAAAATATTTCTACAATATATATATATATATATATATATATATATATATATATATATATATATATCAAACTATTTGAAACACAATCTGTTTTAACAGTTGTACAACTTTATTTCTATTATACTTTTATTTGTTAACTCGGTGAGTTAAACTGGTCCAATGGGGAATTTTCAGTTCCGTCCCAGAACAAAGATGATTAAGACTATAGCAATGACAATAAGACTGTCTGTAAAGCAGCAACATCTGGGAGCCCTGCTGTTTGTTGTTGGATAGTTGATCAATGCTCATAACATTGAACCTAGAAGATTGTCGATTGTTGGCACCCTGTCATAGAATCCAAACTTTGCCTTATTTCATCCCTTCTCTGTTCAGTTTTGCAGTTAGTCTATCTATCAGTCTGTCTATCTGTCTATCTGTCTATCTGTCTATCTGTCTAGGTTACATAATCTTGAGTGAAATGCTCAGATGTTGACATCTGTTTGGTCAACACTATTTGGTTGACAGAAGCAGTTGTTCAACGTGTGCAAGATCAACAATCTTCATGCAGAGGAATATGCCTTTTCCCCAATGATTGTATGCTGTCAGTTAGCATGTATAATTAGCAGGGGTTGTGGGGTGCAGGGGTGCTTGTCCCAGGCTTTTGGTTTTGCCTGTTTAAGTATTACACATGCACAAATACAAACACACAAAGACATATATACATATACACAAACACACACACACACACACACACACACACACACACACACACACACACACACACACATATATATATATATATGTGTGTGTGTGCATATATGTATATATATATATATATATATATATATATATATATATATATATAAAATTAAGCCACTCCAATGATCCAGCACTCAATAAAACACATTATAAGATGCATTATAAAATGAACAGAAGCCAAATAATAGCAAAGAAGAAATTCTCTTCTTTATTATATGTTCAAATGAACAGTGGTGATAGCAGCATCAAAAAACAGACCAGTTTCGCCCCCTGGCATCCTCAGTGTAGTACATCCTCCATCACACACTACAGCCTTTAAAAGTCAGTGGCTTAAAGCAACAGTATCATACAAATTATAGATATAAACATGACAGCAGGACATTTTCAAACAATTTACTTATAACACTTTTAGAATATTAATTTACCAGTGTTCATTTAACCCAGGCTTATATAAAGCCCCTAAATTTATAATCCACAATCCCTCCTTTTTATCTAATAACATATGCCTTTTACTGTCACTCATACCTCTACCGAAACTACATCAATCCCTAAAAAAACAAAATGTGCAGACTGATGAACCAAAATATGCTTAAACAATTAATGTCACTAATATGTAAAGCTATTCGGGCTTTATTGAGTGCTGGATCATTGCAGTGGCTTAATTGTATTGGTATGGTCCATGCACCTTGGTTTTGGTGTTGTTAAACTTGGTCGAGTGCTGAGCCGTTGGAGTTTATTTATGGATTCTTATTTGGTTCCCTTATTGCGTGCAGTGGCAGCATTTTCGTTGCTGTGATGGGATTGAAGCTGGATATTTATTTTCTGCTTACTAGAGGGGAGCCATGGCAACTGGTAGTGATTTGCGTGCATTTATTGTAAGTTTGTCAGTGGATAAGGAAGATACTTTGTGCTTTGGGAACTGTAACTTATACCCTAAAACGAATCAATTGAACAGTACTGTTGGAGAAGTGAGTCGCATTTCAGATATGGAGCAGGGTTTTTCTGAATTGACTTTATTAACAAAGAAATATCATTTGACTATGTGACATATAAAGCTTCTGAATGCTTATTTAGGAGCTGGTATTGCACCTCGAGGCCTAAGGATCTATGTAGAAGCAGGTGTTGGAAAAGATGACAATGACTTTTTATCTAAATGGCATGCTATACAAAATATAGCATCAAAACTGTTTATTGAACTTTTAGTTCAGTTTTATGATGATTCACTGTCTAATATGAATGAAAAATTGAATGTATGTTTACATGCTGTGCAGAAATATAAATTGTAAGCTGAATATAAGGGTTTGTTTGATAAATATATAGAAGAAGTGGGCTTGTTTGAAAGTGAAATTAAAGCACGTAAAATTAAAAAAATTAAAAGAGATGTTCATGACTTTTAAAATGAATGCAGCTTTCTCTTGGAAATGTGATAGGCGAACAGTTAGGTTTACAGAAGTAAACAGAAGGCTACAAAGAGAGAAAAGAAAGAGGAGGTCTATTTTGAAAACATCTAATGTTTCTACCCATGTTATAGATTCTAGCGCTTCAGACTTTTCATCAAATCCAGCTAGTACTGATACTGATAATGACATGGGGGATGTTTTGGAATTTATGTCTCCTATTAATAAAAAAGTCAGGAATAATGATACCCCTTTAGAAGGGGTGGTCGAAAACATGGGAAAAGAAATGGGAACAGAAATGATAGAGAAGTTATTCAGGGATGTAATGAAAAAGTGATTAATGCGTTTACTGGTCCTGATATTAAGTCAGGTACTAGTGATGTTGATGGTAATCTTATAGTTAACTTGACCAAGTTTAACTTCACTGAATCTGAAATAAATATGTTAAATAAAGGCTTGAAATATGTGCCTTCACATTTTGTTTCGCAATATGGTTTTTGTGTTGATGTTAAGAACTTTTGCAGAACATTGAACCTGAAGAATTTCTTTAGCAACAGTGAACTTAGAGATGTGGATTCTGATGTTAAATTTAAAGTGAAAAAAATCTGAATTTAAACCCCCTTATCACCCCAAAGTAAGAATGTTTGAGGAAAATGTGCTACAGGACATGCATAAAAGTCAAACAGTGATGTTTAAACATTTTGGTAGGAACCTAACCAGGGAAGAAGAAAAAGCATTAACATCTTTGAAAAATAATCATGATGTGGTAGTTCTGAAGGCCTATAAAGGGGGGCTACAGTAATATGGGAGACTTCAGCCTATAATGGTGAGGTATTAAAACAATTGGAAGATGCCAAGTTTTACCTTCCATTAACATTTGACCCCACTTTGGAATTTAAACATAAGATTGATGGTATACTGAGGCAATATAAGAATAGGGTTGTATTAGTGAACACTTGTTAAAAGAACTTATAGTGGATGATCCAAAACCCCAATTATTCTATATACTCCCTAAAATTCATAAAAATATTGTTTCTCCCTGGGTAGACCAATTTTATCTGGTTAAGTTTCACTGACTGAACCATTGTCAATGTATCTAGAATGTCAACTGAAACTATTGTTAGGGCTAGTCCGAGCCCGTATTAAAGATACTAATGTGTTTTTGAGGCTAATGGATGATTTACAGGTTACAAATGATACTTATTTTACAATCATTGTATACTAGTATATCACATACTTGGGGTACTGAAGCTGTGAAATACTGGTTGACCCGATATGGTTTATATACAGAGGAACATGTTGATTTTCTTCTAACCTTGGTTAGTTTATTCTTAGAGCACAATGTTTTTAATTTTAGGGACAAATGTTTTTTACGGGTCAGTGGAACAGCGATGGGGACTATGTTTGCCCCCACCTATGCTGATTTGTATATGGGTTACTTAGAGTTTGTTTTGATTTATGATGAAGGTAATCCTCTTTCTGGTGAGTTAACCATGTGGAGACGATACCTCAACGATTGTTGGGGTACCTGGTTAGGAACCATGGATTGATGGAAACAATTTGTATCCTATCTTAATGCTAATAAGTTTGGTATTCATTTTACTGACAGGATAGAATTGTTTACCATTGATGATTTGGATGTTAGTGTTACAAAAGCCCTTGATGGTACTATTGTCACAAGTCTGTATAGAAAGCCTTTTTCTAAAAATGCATTTTTGGAAGCTTCCATTTGTCACCCAAAATTCATGGTTGACGATATACCTAAAGCTCAATTTCAGAGAATAAGAAGGATATGTAGTAATGATATGGATTTTAAAAGGGAAGCAGTACAGTTATCAAAAAGATTTATTGAGAGGGACTACAATGCAAGAAATATTAAAAATGTTAGTGAACAGGCTATTGTTTACAATAGGGATGAATATTTATCTAGTGATAAATCTGAAGTTAAAAAATATGATTCAGGCATTAGATTGACAACAACTTTTGGAACAAATACTTTTATGTTTAAAAATATAGTAAATAAACATTGGAATATCTTAAAAGATGATGTTTTTTTGGCCAGTTTTTTGGATGACCAGTGTTCCTTTGGTTATCGTAGGGGGAAAAATATAGGGAAATATTTTCTTGATATAAGAATACTATTTCTGATAAGATCAAGGAGAGGGATAGCTTGCCTAAGGGCAGCTCTAGCTGTGGTCACTGTGTTTACTGTAAAAGGGTTTCCATCACTAAGTCCTTTACATCAGTTAATACTCCCAGGATTTTTGAAATTCGTACTTTGATAACATGTAGCACTAATTGGGTGGTTTACATGGCTATATGCCAGCATGGAGCATTTTATATAGGCCAAACCTCCAGATCTTTCAAGACCCGAATAGCTTTACATCTTAGTGACATTAATTGTAAAAGACAGAGGAGTGCATTGTTTAAGCATATTTTGATTCATCAGTTTGCACATTTTGTTTTTTTAGGGATTGATGCAGTTTCCGGTAGGGGTATGAGTGAAGTAAAAGGCATATGTTATTAGATAAAAAGGAGAGATTGTGGATTATAAACTTAGGGGGTTTATATAAGCCTGGGTTAAATGAACACTGGTAGATGAATATTCTAAAAGTGTTATGAGTAAATTGTTTGAAAATGCCCTGCTGTCATGTTTATATTTATAATTTGTATGATACTGTTGCTTTAAGCCACTGACTTTTAAAGGCTATAGTGTGTGATGGAGGATGTACTACACTGAGGATGCCAGGGGGCGAAACCAATCTGTTTTTCGATGCTGCTATCACCACTGTTCATTTGAACGTATAATAAAAAAGAGAATTTCTTCTTTGCTATTATTTGGCTCCTGTTCATTTTATAATGCATCTTATAATGTGCTTTATTGAGTGCTGGATCATTGGCGTGGCTTAATTGTATTGGTATGGTCCATGCACCGAGCTGGCTACGTGCACCTTGGTTTTGGTGTTTTTTATATATATATATATATATATATATATATATATATATATATATGGATCTAGGACAGTTGCTAGAAAAAGCAAGTGTCCGAATCCATATATACCGATCACAGTTTAATGAAAGCGCTTTAATCGAAAAAGCGCTTCAGTTAAACTGTGAAAAAAAAATCACTAAGTAAATGTTTCTGCAGGGGGGCTTTGCCCCCTGCACCCCCCAACGTGGGGGGCTGTGCCCCTCACACCCCCCTATTAAATATTCTCACTCCAAGGTCACACTACAGTGGAGTAAAGGAATATTCCCTTACTCTCACCGCAGTGCGACCAGCACGCCACTCACACATACCCAAAACGGCTGCTTCTATGAACAGAAATTTCGGGTATGTGTGAGCGCGAATTTGACTTTCGGTGAAAGTTAAATTTGCGCAAGTGTCTGGGTCCCATAAATATATATATATATATATATATATATATATATATATATATATATATACCTCTGCTTATGTTTTCTGTTTGACATTCTTGGGAGTGTTGTTGTTTTGAGTGCAAGCAATATTTTTGTAACTGCACTTTTAACATGGAAAAATTAGTAATCACACAGACTGTACATTTAAAGCTTGTTTTAAACCTCTGGCTTGAACCTGGTAGCAATAGTTATATAAAAATATTAGTCATTTTATCATAGCGATACACACGGTTAAAAAAGCTTCATCTAGTAATATTAGAAAATGGTTACATCAAAGTCATCCAAAACTATAGTAAGATAACTGTAAATAATGCTTAATTACCAGTGTTTAAAAATGATTTATCTTCTATGGCTAAAATGCAGTAAGAAATTTTAGATCTTATGTGAAACAAAAACAACAACAAATGTGCTAATTTGTTACAAATGTTGGGAAGGTGCAATGTTGGCAAGTTCTCTGCTGAATATAGTGCTACTAACAGAAATGTAAAAACTTTAAATTAGGATGAACTTATGAACTGTGATATAATAACTACAATAAATGAGTCAGTCCTGTGTCTCTGTGTTACAAATAACTAATAAAAATGTACTGTGTTTTCTGAAGAAATGGAGGTTAAAACACTGTTACATTTTGCAAGCATGACTTCTCTTGTCAAACATCACCTGGTGTGTAAGTATAAGATTAGTAACAATCAAAAAAGTGGAGGTTATGTGCATTTGTGAAGGCAGAAAAATATCCCTTTACAAATGTTGAAATTCATATAGTCCTTGGGAACTGGTAACTCCTGTAGCAAGCTGTAACCCATGATTTAATTCATGCTGAGCTATTGGAAAATGATTTTCCCTGTTTAAAGCACAACACAAATGTGGGAGGGAAGAACATGCACTGACACAGTGTGGCAGACTTAGCAACAGCTTGATATATGCATTCATTTAAGAATGGGACAGAACAAGGCAGTGACATTACACAGTTTTGGCATCAAAATAAGAAAAGGGGTTAGTATAGAAACTACAAAGCTAACGTTTGTTGCAGTTAGACAGTAAAAAAGATCCTCGCTTTGCATGAAGCCTACGTGGAGTTTACATGTGTGTGTGTGTGTGTGTGTGTGTGTGTGTGTGTGTGTGTGTGTTGTGATGTGTGGTGAGAAGCAGCTCTCATTGCATATTCATGCCATGCACTGCATTTAAAAGTAAATAACTGAGGTTTCCTAGCTGGCAATAGTGTTGCCAGCCAGGAAACCATGTAAGTAAACATGCATAGCAATCCTGTTTAAGTCAGAGTGCTGAAGGTCCGAGGTTTTGGGCAGAATGCCATAATGATCAGAAGGGCTTAACAGATAATAGTTTCATAGCACTGAATCTCTTAGTGCAAGACTTCTAGACAAAGGCCAACATAATGGGGGGACAATGATCACAAAATAGGGACAGATCTGGCATATTTGCTCTTTAGAAACCTATTAGAATAACAAGGGTTTGTGTGATTATACATTTTCTCAAGCATTTATAGTCTGAAACTCAAATGTATTTAATTGTTGAGTCACATCAGTCCTGAGATCATCCCGGTGATATGGCAGAAAACCACAGCTTTGATAAGGAACATACTAAAAGATATATAAGGCAAAAACTGGTCATTCTATGAAAAACTGGACAGTTGAGAGCAGGGGAGCCCGCAGAATTTTTTGCAGGGGGGGTGCAAACCCAGATCCCCTCACCCCACGCAGCCATTCCAGTCTCCCATTACTTGGCTATTTCTCCCCAGTTGCCATAAGCACTGTTCAAAACTCTCAGTGTACATGCTGTTTTATGCTTTACTTCTACAATGATTAGATACTTGGAATTAATTTACAACTTTTATTTAAAATTTTATAGCACAGACACTGATAGGCATTTGCTAAACAAAGCAGTAGTCTTACAATAAAAACAGACTTAGCATTAAAACGTCTCTACCTTTGAAACTCACATTCACTGAAACAGAATTGAAACTCACATTCAAAGATAATACATCTAGCCAGTGACAGGTTAAGTGCACCGTTGGGCTGTTTTCAAACCATAGGCCCCCTGCACACACTTTTAGGGTCATGTAAAAGTTCTTTGATTCACCTTCCTGATTGTGTTAATTATAATATATACTAGTTGAATTATATCCCTTGTATAATACAGCACCACTTGTTAGAGTGTGTTTTAAATTTATAGTTTTGAACATTTTTTCAGTAAGCAATGAAACAAAACATACAAACTAATAATGACAAACTGCCCAATACAGAACATTTCAACCATAAAAGGCCACTCAAACTTCTGTCATTGCAATCCACCAATAATCAGTCAATATACACAATCTCTAAAAGTCATCTGAATAATTCCACATTAAAGATATCTGAAACTAATGAAGAGGTTGTTGCTAGAAAACAACTTCATATTTCAGTGTTTCATCTGCAAAGTCAGTGCCTATGGCCCTCAAAGAATAAATTGCCTATGTTACATTAAAAAAATGATAAGCTGCTATATTGCAATAGAGAATGGGTGGCAAGCTGAGAAACAGGTTCATGGTTACTAGGCATCTCATCCAAAGCAGGGCATCCTCAGGACTGCAGCACTCCACCCCCATAAAATACAAACCTACATGTAGTGGGAACCTACAGCCCTCTATATCAAGGTGCAAGTATGCTACCGCTGTGCTACTGACATTGTTTTAAAGTTGTATACCACAATAGTGATACATTTGTTAAACAAAAGAGTTGCACTTTTTAAGCAGACTTAACATGAGCAGTAGTAAACTTCTCTTCCCCTGAAGCACACAATTCCTTGAAAATGCATGTGAAAATAAAATTCTACCTGTTAACTTTAACTAGGATATTTCAGTCTCTCTCGCTCTCTCTCACACACAGACGCATACATATATACACAATGTCTCTCAATCTCTTAGCACAAGAAATCTGGACAAAGCCTGATATAATGTTGGAGACAAAGGCCCAAAACTAGGGGCACATTTAGAAAGTTGGTAGAATAACAGAATTTGTGTTAGAATGCATTTTCTATATTTGAAAATAGTTTTATTCATTTAAAAAATAAAAAGAAAAAAGAAAAATGTATAACAGGTTATTTATGACAGTGAAGTATTTACAAATTATTTAGAATGCATTTTCTAAAAGACATGAGGTCTGAAACTCAAATACATGTCATTATTTAGGCACTTTAATTCTTAGCTCATCCCAGTATTTGTCAAAAAAACAAAGTTTGTATGAGGACCAGACCAAAAATAAAAGGCAAAAATCTGGACATTCTGTGAAAATCCTTACAGTTGAAAGGAATGACAAACACATGCACCCCCCTACTGGAAAGTGGATAGAACAACAAGGTTTGCATTAGTATGCATTTTCTGAGGATATTAAGTCTAAAACTCAAATGTCTGCCATTATTTTCTGACTTCAGTGTTGAATGATTTGCCAGAAAAAGCACAATTTTATGAGAAAGAAACTGAAAATATGAGGCAAAAATCTGGATAATTGTGAGGTATGACCCCCCTCACACATACTCCTACCCCCCTACTTACATACAAACAAGAAAGTTCAGTTACAGATTTGCTGTTCTGAACTGTTTGGAAGTTTCTAGAAGGCCAGTGCTTCCTTGGGCTAAAGGGAAGTCTCTGTGTTCACCAGTGGGAGTGGTTAACACTGAACAGCCTGCCTGTCCCTGGAGGAGTGGTTACTACCTAGAAGCTGTAGTTTTATTGGCCATTTTGGGTCAATTTTAAACTCCTTGATCTGTCTCTCTTAAAACCCAGCTGCCTCGTGGTTTTGGCATCGTTTTAGGCTTGCTAGTTGTTGCTGAAGCACCTACCAAGGGAAGAAAACACTGAGAGAAGAAAAGGAGCCACTTTTGTGATTTTAAGCATTTTCTTCTGATTTTTTGTTAAGTTTTACTGCTTTGCCACCTACTTTTTGGCATTTTCTGGCTTGCTAAAGTTTATATCTGTAACGGTAACAGTACTTGGAACACATCTAGAGCCTGTTTACTGCATTTCCTGTGTTGCACTTAATTTAAAATCGTTTTTTTCTCTAAAAACTGAATTTTACCTGATTTTGGCCTAGCACTCAAGTGTGGGGTCATTTATTGCACTGTTGTGATTATTTTGCTGCTTGTGTATCTCTGCTACATTTAAACTACAACAAAAAGAAAAAAAAATCTTGCTTTTTTCCCACTTTCTGAAAGTTAAGAAAGTTCAGTTACAGATTTGCTGTTCTGAACTGTTTGGAAGTTTCTAGAAGGCCAGTGCTTGCTTGGGCTAAAGGGAAGTCTCTGAGTTCACCAGTGGGAGTAGTTAACACTGAACAGCCTGCCTGTCCCTGGAGGAGTGATTACTACCTAGAAGCTGTAGTTTTATTGGCCATTTTGGGTCAGTTCTAAACTCCTTGATCTGTCTCTCTTAAAACCCGGCTGCCTCGTGGTTTTGGCGTCTTTTCAGGCTTGCTAGTTGTTGCTGAAGCACCTACCAAGGGGAGAAAACACTGAGAGAAGAAAAGGAGCCACTTTTGTGATTTTAAGTATTTTCTTCTGATTTTTTGTTAAGTTTTACTGCTTTGCCGCCTACTTTTTGGCATTTTCCGGCTTGCTAAAGTTTATATCTGTAACGGTAACAGTACTTGGAACACATCTAGAGCCTGTTTACTGCATTTCCTGTGTTGCACTTAATTTAAAATTGTTTTTTTCTCTAAAAACTGCATTTTACCTGATTTTGGCCTAGCACTCAAGTGTGGGGTCATTTATTACACTGTCGTGATTATTTTACTGCTTGTGTATCTCTGCTACCTTTAAACTGCAACAAAAAGAAAAGAAAAAAAAATCTTGCTTTTTTCCCACTTTCTGAAAGTTAAGAAAGTTCAGTTACAGATTTGCTGTTCTGAACTGTTTGGAAGTTTCTAGGAGGCCAGTGCTTGCTTGGGCTAAAGGGAAGTCTCTGTGTTCACCACTGGGAGTGGTTAACACTGAACAGCCTGCCTGTCCCTGGAGGAGTGGTTACTACCTAGAAGCTGTAGTTTTATTGGCCATTTTGGGTCAATTCTAAACTCCTTGATCTCTCTCTCTCTCTTAAAACCCTACAACTCTTTTTTTGTGCAGTTTTGCGCACTGAGCAGGGTCGGGCAGCGCCGCCTAAATAGGTTTAAACTATTCCAGGCTCCACAAAGTCTGCTCTTCACTTTTTCCCTTAGAACTGTTCAAACTCTCAAAGTAATCACTCTATTCTCTTTCTAAAGCCCTGCACTTGCTCAGCTCTTATAAGGAAACACTAACAAACTAAAGCACTACACCCTCCTTGACTTCTCATAAGTATTAGGCTCCAGATTGGTCCTTCCTGATCAAGTGAAAAATCAGTTCCCTTCCCTAATCTGATCAGTAAAAAAAACAGTTCCCTATACTAACCTGGTATGTCCAAGGGTCAGTTTCAAGGTTACTCTCCAGTCCAGCTGATGAATGTGGGAATTTTGAGGCAATGTTACAATTGCCTTATGTACGCAGACAACCCTCTCCTCCTTCCAACAAACTCTAATACATGTGAGAGATGCAGTTATACAGCCAAACTGGAGGCAGAGCTCTCTCAACCCAAGACTGGCACAGTCAGTCAGGAGGAAAAGGTAACCACCCACACCACAAATCCAGTCTCACACAGACCTATTGCATCTGCATACCCAACGCATAAACACACAAAAACATACTCGGAGGCTCTAAATAAAAATCTGCCTAAACAGCAAAGACCTCCTAAGCAGATATCCAAGCAACAGCCACCCCTCAACAATACCCACAAATCACATATCTCACAAAATCAGTGTGCCTCACAGTCACAGCCCTTAAGGCCAAGCAACACACTAAATACACTTGTTATAGGGGACACTATTGTCCGGCACACTGACGTCCCACTCACCACACTGAACAAGGAGAAGGTCACTGTAAGCTGCCTGTCTGGTGCCAGGATTCGCCACATAATGCAAGCACTCAGGTCACTCCAAAGCAAGTACAAGTATGACTCTGTCATTGTCCATACTGGTGTGAATGACCTGAGTCGTACCTCCCTGGACTACATGCAAAGAGACATAGAGGAGCTCTCTGACCATGTAGCCCAGGCTAGTATGACCCTGACCTTGAGTAGCATCTTGCCCTCACCAAGAATGATACCACAGTATAAAGACAAAATGATGAGTTTCAACAATTGGCTAAGTTATTTCTGTCATTCAAAGGGGATCCAGTGTCTGTCAGCCTGGGATGACATGCTCGACAAGCCATGTTGCTATCACTAGGGACAGCTTGCACCTGTCACCCTTAGGCTTTCATATACTGGCCAAGGCTCTTGCCACCCCCATAGTGCCTTTTTTAGGCAAGGCTCAAAGGACAAACCCACCTTCATAGACAACCCAAGGATAAAAAAACTAAAGGTAATGCTACTCAATGCCAGATGTCTAAACCTCAAGATGCACGCACTTGAGGCTCTCCTCAGTATGGAGAAAATCGATGTCTGTGCAGTAACAGAAACCTGGTTCAAGGCTCCTGAGAGCACCCCAGCACTACCAGGTTATAACTCATACCATGCGTTTCAGCCCGAAAACTTGGACCAAAGCACAAAAGGAGGTGGAGTATCTATATTCATCAAAGATACCTACACCTCCAGGTTAGTGGCACTGCACGAAGCATTGGAAACCATCCATGTGCAACTAACAGCTGGCAAAACTGCCTTTCAGTTTGTAACCTGCTACAGAACACCCTCCCTATTACAGGAACCCCACTTGGCATTCCTGAGAACACTGGAGAATATGAAGGTCTCTCCAAACACTATGTTATTGGGTGACTTCAACTACCCAAACATTGACTGGGAAAAACTACTCAAGCCCAAACACCCTAACCCAATGGTTCCTTGAATTTATAAACTCAAATGCTATGGAACAACTGGTCACCACTCCCACAAGAGGGAACAACATATTGGACCTGGTCATCACCAACATGGGGACTCTATGTTCCACACCAGAGGTAAACCCCTCATTGGTAAGATCAGACCATAAACAAATTTCCCTGGACATCCATATCCTGTCCCCACCCCCAGCCAAAGAAATCACTGTAAAGAATTTCTCAAAAGCCAACATTGCACTTCTCAAGACTGAGGTGAAATCCTTCAAAGCCCCTGGGCCAGAGGATAATACAGCCCAATCCGCAGAATCCTTTGCAAATGATTTCTATGAGCACCTGCAGGAATGCATGGATCGTGCTATCCCAAATAAAGCCAAGACTCACTCCTCCAAAAACAGGAGACCGGTCTGGTGGACCCCGGCCATAAATAAGCTATACAACAGAAGGAGGAAGCTACTACATGACAGAGCAAAATCCCAAAAAGGGAAGGCATCTCTGATCAGTATTAGCAAGAAACTTTGATCCCTCATAAAATCTTCAAAGGCCAGTTTCGAAAGAAAAATTGCCCTAGACACTAAAGATAATCACAAGGCCTTCTTTAGTTATGTCAGGAACATGGGCGAAAACTCCCAGATATGCTCTGAATTGTTGCATAATGGTACAAAATATACCGAACCTACAGACATAGCCGACATCCTGGCAGACAGATTCAGCACAAACTTCTCCCCCCCTTCCCCCCCAAAGGAGCAAATGCCTATCCCAACTGAATGTAACCTCCCTGACATCCCAGATGCACAGGTGAAAGCTGCCCTCTCCAAAGCAAAGAACACAGCATCTATGGGACCGGATGGTGTCCCAGGCTGTGTCTTACATGAGCTCCAAGAAGAACTGAACTCTCACATTAAGTCACTGTTCAAACTTAGCCTTACTACAGGATATGTACCCAAAGAATGGCATACAGCTACAGTGGTCCCACTCCACAAAAGTGGTGCCACAACGGACCCCAGAAACTATTGCCCCATAAGCCTGACTTGTCTGGTCTGTAAAGCTATGGAGCATTTATCATGGAACTCATAAACAAAGACATTGGGAGCCTCCAGACACTGGACCCTACCCAATTTGGCTTTGTTAAGGGCAGATCTTGCCTCTTAAACCTAGTTGATTTCTTTGAAACAGTTACCAAAGCCATAGATGAGGGCAAGGTAGTCCACACAGCCTACCTGGACCTCGCAAAACCTTCGACACAATACCCCACTCGGGCATCATAAATAAGCTTACTAGCTTAAATATCAACCCCTATATCACAAGATGGGTTGCAAACTGGCTCAGAGATAGAACCCACATGGTCAGAATCACAGGTGCCATGTCTGAATCCAAACCAGTTACAAGTGGCGTCCCACAGGGCTCAGTTCTGGGACCTCTCTTGTTTGGTATATACTTCTCTGAGGTTCAGGCTAACACGGGGGGGATTATGGCTGACAAAGTTCACAGATGACTGCAAACTGGGGGCCATAATCGAATCTTCAGCTGACACAAGCATCCTCCAAAAGGGTCTCACAGAGATGGATGCTTGGTGCCAGAGCCATGGCCTCAAGCTAAATGCTAAAAAGTGCATAGTCATCCCCTTTGGGAAAAACAAGGTGCCCACAAATTACCACATAGGTGGTAATCCATTAAGTACGGAAGAAGTAATTAGAGATTTGGGGACAAATGTAGATAGTAATCTTTCCTTTGATAATCACGTTGCCATAGTGGTTAGAAAGACCTTTTTTATAGCCCACCTTATCACAAAAGGGTTCGCATCTAGATCAAGAGAGGTCATTGTGCCCCTCTACTCGTCACTCATCAGGCCCATAATTGAATACAATGCCCCTTTTGGGACGTACCTTACCCGACACCTGCAGCAACTGGAGACACCCCAAAAGTACCTCACCAAGAGGATCATGGGCTACAAACAGATGTCCTATGCAGCTCGACTAAAGAAACTCCAGCTCTACTCAGTTGCTTACCGCCTACTCAGAGGCAATCTATGCTTGACGTACAAAGCCATGTCAAACCCAAAATTAATGGACATGCTCCACCTCAAAAAAATCCAAGTCCCTTAGAGCTACAAGCTCCAGGGACCTAAACCTCAGCACAAAAATAAATAGGACATGCTGGAGGGTCAGATTCATTTCCCGGAGGCTCCCCTCACTCTGGAATAGAATCCCAATTCATGTTAGACATAGCCCCTCGCTGACCCTCTTCAAGCGAAATCTGGATGCGTGGATGGGAAATCGCAAATTCTCCCCTGGGATCTCTTCTGTGTCCCTGCTAGACAGAGGCACAGTAAACTAATCTTAAAAGGGTACCTTCTGTGACCTACTTTACAGAGGCACAGTAGGCTAATCGAATAGGGAGGCGGAAGCCAAATACACTCTGGCTAGGCTTATAAATGCCCTAGGGCAGATAGCCTAGTATCTACCTATGAACCTATGAACATACACACCCCTACCTCCCTCTTGCAAACACACACACACACACACACACACACACACACACACACACACACACACACACACACACACACGCACATGCACACACGCACATACATACACACACACACACACACACACACACACACACACACACACACACACACACACACACACACACCTACCTACTTCTTACATATACACACACACACAAAAATTCCCTGCAGCATAAGCATACTAATAAATTCATGTCTGTACACAGCAATTTCAGATACTGAATTGCCTTACTTAATGTCTATACACAGCAATTTTAAATAGTGAATCCTCTACCTGTACACAGCAATTTCAAATAGCATGCCTTACTTGACACAAGAAGCTATTTTGAATAGCGTGGGTGGACAGGACAGGAAGAACAGGATGTCTACATGCACCTAGTTGATGCGATTGGACCAGCAAGCCATGGGACCATTCTTCTTAAAGAAGAATGCTCTTAAAAAAGTATTTTTTGTGCAATTACAAGAAAATTAATCTCCCGGTGAGTCCAATCTGGGGGGGGGTGCAAGTGCACCCCCTTGCACCTGCCTGTGGGCATCCTTGATTGAGAGGTATGATAGTTAACTATATGGTCCAAACACAGTGCAGGACAATGTATACAGTGCAGAGTATTATTAAATCCCATTCCTAGCATTCTGTACTGAAGTTGTGTCAATTATCTATAATTGTACATGGACTATCATGTACAATAAACACTCAGGGGAAGTGTGTGTATTGAACAGGGACACACAGATGAATTGTAGGAAAGAACACAGGGAAAGAGGACTGGTGAAACAACCTAATGTATAGCAGAACAGGGCATGTCAATGGAAGACAGTTGTAACAGCAACACCAATCACATATCAATATGCTACAGTAGGGACTGCACAGTGAAAATGTGTACAATGTGACTGTCACACAAGGTGACACAACAATGGTGAAGATGTCTGAGTGAGATAAGCATCCTTACATGAGCAATGCAGAGGACATCTATCAGGGATGTTACATAAAATTGGGGTAGGGTGCATATTGTGAAGCAGTGCACAATGATTTGCCTGAATATGAGTGTAATCTCAGCAGAGGTCTCTAGCAAGTGGGACACAGGAAATGGCTCATGGCCAACATTAAAAGGAGCAAGCAAAATCATGGACAATATCAGAATAATACCACCAGTAATCCCATGTCTCTGACATAACATATGTGATTTAGAGTGATCAGAGATGATTCTGCATAAACACACTTGTACAACTATTATGACATGTCCACACTCTATAAAGGTAATCAGTCTGTCCCGGCACTGTAACATCTGCTGGAGATGTTAAGAGGGACACTACTATACCTATGTGATATTATGATCAATACCGGCTAGTTAACTGCTGTGCATGACATATATATATATATATATATATATATATATATATGGCACAATCCACACTGTCATGAATGTTACCCATGCCATTAATGTTGTCAAACAGCTACATATGTACTGTGTCCATCACCAAAACAGGTATCACACAAACATCTGGTGTAAAAACTTGATGGGGGTTCTGCACCATAATACATTAATGTTTCTGCTACAAAAAGAATACCTTGGTATGGCCAATAATATGTGTGACAGCTCACTGTGACAAAGGTGGTGCACTTCAGTTACACATCCCTGGAAGATGTGTAGGGGGTACATGAAGAAGGGGACATTGTACTCAGTTATTGGTGTGATTAAAGCTGGGAACTAGGAAGTATTATAGACTCTGATATGGATGTCCTTCACATACTCAGTACTTACATACAAGGGAGTAGTCAGCACTCTGACCACATGCTGGTGGATGATCCACTTACCATCTTCTCCAGGACATAGGTCACATACCATTTTGTCTGAGTAGATGGTGCAATGTCTACATTATACTTGGGTTGTGTGTTAGTTTTCCTGACATAACAAATCCCCCCATGTTTTTGTGTCATTGAAGATGGTGTCCTGGCTGTGGCAGCAATCTTTGGTGTGTGTTTTGATACTGGCTGTATTATGCTAATATTACAGTTGGAGTCATTGATTGCAAACAATCAGTAATCCTTCAGACAGCAGTTTGGACACAGGATGTGTATGTCATCTGTGATGTCCGTCACTAAAATAATGGGCAGGAAAGGAACTAGCAGTCAGCCCTGATGTATGGATCTGATCATGGGACCAGACATATAGGTCACTTCACATATGTTAACATATTTAGATCCCATGTATGTGATACAGTAGTCTACCCACTTGGTGATATAGATGCATATGACCACATCTGACAGTGTGGATTGGATACCTCAATGTGGATTTGTATCAAATGCCTTGGGCTTCTCAAGTTCAAAAAGATGATAGTGTTGTCATCATACATGCCCTCTATGACCTCTTTGAGGAAAACTAACAGATGTAACAGACATGATGTAGCATTAACAACTCACACAGGTCTGTCGCATACAGTCAGTCAATAGTGTCCATTTAGAAAGGCTCTATAATGACATGTTGGTCTACCTCACAGATGAAGAGAATCAGGATGTGTCTATACATGCATGCATCAGGTGCTGTCCACCATTCCAAACTCAGACTGTTGCATGTTGATGTGCACCCTTCTACAGGACCATAGTCTGTGTGGAGAGTGTGTTGAAGTGTGCATTCAACTGTGTCGGGAAGGTGTATGTGACAAGTCACTTGATAGGTGATCTGTGATGCTGTCAGAGCCCATTGATTCTGTGTGATAGGGCTGGATGAAGGTAAGACAGTACATACTGGCTAACCACAACTGGCCTAGGGTTTGAACACAGTCCCTCATGCAAGTATCATTGAGAAACTCTCCCAGGTGGGGATTAATCCTTATGCCACTAGATGAGTAACTAACTGGCTCACTAACAGAACACATACTGAGAAAGTTGGTGAATCAGCCTGTACCAGTAGAGCTGTCACCATTGCTGTACCCCAGGGATCTGTGCTTGGCCCTTTATTGTTTGGAATCTATTTCTAGACAGATCAGGCTATTGTATATGGCCTTTCACTTACCGCATTTGATGATTCTTGCATACTGGGTGCATTCATTGAGTCCACGTATGATGATAACATACTACAGGAGGGGCAAATACAGACAAATGATTGGTGACAAAACTACACAGTCAATGAATAAATGCAAAAATGTGTCTTTATTTTGGCCTTTTGCAAAGTGGAATTCCTTGCTAATTACAGCATTGACAACAGTCCCTTCTTTGCTGAAACCCAGTGATGCAAGCACTGGGAACACGCATACATAGCAATCTGATCTTCGACCACCAAGTGTCCACACTGGTATTGGAAGCTTATGTTGTACACATCATAAGTCACATCATCATATTTAGATCTCAGGAATTTATTACACCACTGTACTCAAACATTATCAGAACACTAATATAGAGTATTGTGATGCCCGTGCACTGGCCCAGCAATCAAGGAGACTCAATCCTCACCACTAACACCAGTGAGGGGTATCCATATAGGGAAAGGATAATTAATACACACACCATAAAGTACAATTTCCCTTAAAAGCACACAGAGATCACAGTCAGTCTGGAGCTGGTTTCTCCCTTTCTCTCCAGGTCCCTAATAACAGTCCCCACTGGCACAGCTATAGGGTCCATATCTCAGCCTAGTGGGCAAGCCAAAACCTTCAGCACTCCCTCTGTCCAACCAGTGCTTCATGTCCCTACCCAAGTAGCTGACACTCACATGCTTTGAGATAAGAGTTATATACAACCACACAGACATTCCTAGGGAAGGCTGGCACAGGTTCTCCAACTGTGCCCTTTTTCTGCCCAGTCTAAAAGGTAGTACCAGCTGCCACCACCTACTATCAGCTGTTCAAAGGCCGGTCTGAAAGGGTGTCCAATTATTACTGTGCAATATTGTTATCCAAATGGTAATTGTGACTGAACAGTCAAGGCTTATTAGAGTGACTTGGTACAGTATCACTATATACATGCAATGTACTCTAGAGCTTAAATTATCTCTACATAAAACAGCCATAGTTGAAAGGTTTAAAATTATTTAATACTAAATAAAAACACAAGACAATATTTCTTACTACACAGTGATAGTCAAGAGTTTAGAGATCACAGAGAAATACTTAAAATAGTACCGAAGAAATGTTCTGACACCAACACAGAAAAACACTTAGTCTAATCTTCCTAATTCCTAGCTATTTCTAAGAGAAACACTAAAGTCTAAGATCCTATTTACATGCAGGCAGAGTGGTGAGTTGGATGTTCTCAAGACAAATGCTTGGAGCTCTCTGATTCTCTCTGTTTAAATTGATAACACATAGCTGCTTCACATGACATCATTCTTCACACTTCTCTGGTGTTCCCAGGCTAACAGAAACTAGATTTACATTTTTTACACCTGGTCAGAAACCAGAGCAATAGAGGACATTTATACATGCAAATTCTAGCCATTAACTCTAGTCTTAAAACAATAGGCAGGATGTCTCCCTCTAGACATATCGGCTACAAATTTTGACATCAAAGAATTGACTTATCAGCTTTGTTACAGCAGAGTGCAATGTTGTTACATTTTTGCAGTTCAATATCCAATGCAGTCTTTTCACATTTAAGGGAACAAGCCTGTGGCTTACCTTAATATTTTCAAATGACAGAATTATCTACAGAATTCTATCTAGCTAGGCTGGCAGCCTTTACAAGTATAATGCTCTGTTTTGCTTGTACCTCACCAGAAACATGCAGCAGCTGGAGAGATCAGCGGGGTTACTCACCAAGAAAACACAGTGACAACAAACCATGCCATGATGTATGTGGATAGACTGAAATCCATGTCACTGTAATCTGTATTGTATAGGATGAGGTAAATTCTGCCTGGCCTCCAGGCTAGTCTCTGACCCTGCCTTAGTAGGAATAGTGCACATCCACAAATCAGCTATAGCTGATGACATCAGCAGTGTCTGTTGAGGAGAATATGGCAATAACAGTGTCACACATGCTGGTGTAAAAGGCAGTCTGTATTGCCAACCAAGTGCACACACACAGACACCTTCCCAGTTGACTGCAGTGAGACTAGAACCCCAACCTATCTAAGTACACAAACGTCAGAACTGTGTATTTAAGGCAAGTGCCACAGCTCAAATCTTATTTAGAGTGTCTCAGACAACACTTTATAGCTGCTGATATCAGCAGGGTCTGGTGAGGAGAACATGCCAATAACCGTGTCCCACATGCTGGTACAAAAGGCTGTCAGGCAAGTGCACACACATGCATCCCAATTGACTCCAGTGTGAATAGTACCTCTGCCTATCAAAGCTCATAGACTACAAAACTCAGTACTTTATGCTAGTCCCACAGCACAAGTCTGACTTTTATAAGGCTTCAGGACAACTTATAGTGGATGACATTACCAGGCCATGTTGGCGATAAGATGTTGGGAGGCCTGCATGAAATGGGATGCATAAGCATGTGCAAGTAACAAAATATTGTCAATCCATGAGATTGTAGTGGTAACTATAGGACACACACCTTTGCTTTTTTGGCTGGACACACACACACACACACACACACACACACACACACACACACACACACACACACACACACACACACACACACACACACACACACACACACACACACACACACACACACACACACACACACACAAACACTGCTGACTGCAGTGGGAGCAGAACCCATATCTAAGTACACAGATTACAGAACTCAGTACTTTACGCTAGCACCATGGCACAAGTCTGACTTTTACAAGGCTTTAGGACAACGTTTGGTGGATTACATCAGCAGGTGATGTTGGAGAGAAGATGTTGGGAGGCCTGCATAGATTCATAGCTTTATAAGTTCCTAGGAGGTTATGAAGCTAATGGCAATATGGTGTTTACAAGCCTAGCTGTGTAAAAACACAGGTACCCTTATTGTGCATAGTTTGTAAGTTGTTGTTAGCAAGCTATTTTGTGCTCAGCACTGACTGCCCCTGTCCATGAGGGACATAGGTGCTACCCCAGGGGTGAATTTACAATCAACCATCCAGTTGTCAATGTTGTGCTTGAATAGGGACTGAATCAAGTGTGTCAAGAAGACACATGTGTGAAATGGAGAACTATGACTTGGATGATTTTTTTGAGAGACAGGTGCCCTTTTTTAATTCAGTAAGAGGACTGCTGGGTAAGGGATGTAGGAATGTCTGGGTCAAGAAAGTTGGGTTGGTGAAGAAGCAATTGCAAACAAGCAAGTCAAACAAGACAAGAAACAGGGATGGTCAGGGACACAAAAGGTTGGGGGACACTATGATTGGGGTGAGGGAGGGGACAACACAAGCTTATGCCAATCAAGCATGGAGTTAGTGAGAATTGAGTTGTCACCCACTGGGCTATCATCACTGTCCCCTTACTCCACTGGTGGCTGGACTGCTTGATGTGTTCTCTTCCTGTGGGCCATGAGGGAGGGCAGCATCTCCATCCGTCTTACACCAATGGTATGGTGCATGACCCTATGCACCAACCCTGGCATCTCCAGTGGCTGACAAAATCACCATCTCTGCCACAGCTCCTGGAAGGTATCACTGCACCAGCTTCTGGGGCAATACTACCTGAGGGTGCAGGTACTGCAGGGACAGCAGAAGCAGTGCAGCCAGGTTGGCTCCCAGATGTGCTTGGCCTCAGTGCTGGAGCAGGTGGAGCAGGGGCAGTCTGATTCACTGGGGCTGGCATACCTCTGTGCTGTGTAGCATTTAGTGATGTGATACACATGGATGACATAGAGACACTTTGATGACACATAATAGAAAATAAAAAAGAGAGATAAGGGTTGGGGTGAGAGAAAAAAGAGATAAAATTAGTGCCATTATATGTGACATACAGTGCATTAATGCAATTATGCAACTCTTTTATCTGAAGTATTACATTTAAGGGTACGTCCTAATGGATACACACTATACTATAGATTGTTGGAAGTAGTCCTTTAAATGTGCATACATTGCACAAATGTGTGTTTCAATTATACAGATTACAGTTTAAAGCAGGGCATTTGTTACACTGGGATGCAGTTTTTTAATTTAAAGTAAATATTATTAGAGAAATAACAGTACTGTATAGTCATGAATGGTGGTATTTGAACCCATAACTTCTGACTACAGTCTAATATTTGACTCCTCCAAGATTGTGCTGCAGACTAATGCATGCATACTTGCTTTTACAGGTAAGATATGCATGCTCATTTTGATGCAATTGTATAAAAGACCCCACAAGCTATCTTTAACTTTTAAAGCTACACTAACTCTTCTCTTCTGCCGCATACATACCACTTGCTTCCCTCAGTCTTTCCATTTGAGCATTATGAGCCTTCTTATTGAACTCACATTTGGTGGCAGCTGGGGAAAGAACAGAAAAGAAGAGAAAATCATTATCCATACCAGTCTTGCCTATATTTAGTTTTCTAGGTCTTACAAGTACTCTCTTATTGTCAAACTTCACAGCTGTGGGATGTCCACACTCTCAAACTCATTTAACCAATGGTTGAAGGTATCCCTTTTTTGCCTCTGTAGGTCAATAAAATGATGCTTACATTGCTCTCCATTGCGTGGGATACCAGTGGCACTGGATACAATCTGGGCCACACTATTCCATTGCTCAGACTTGTACTGGGAGCCAGAATAGTCCCCCTGCAGTAGCCTTTGGCTGTGGTGCTTTATCGGGAGTCCAATAAATATCCTAGACATCTGGACACCCCACCTCTGTGCTCTTAACTTGACACTTTCCTCTCTAACACCAGCCATGTCTATCAGCCAAACTAGAGCAATGGAAACTGGTGCTTTCCCACTAATTCCAGTTATCATGTTTACTGGTAGTGCAGAAGCCTGAGCAATGATGCCAACCCCATTTCTGAGATTTTAATCAGAATATAGAAGTGCCAAGTAGGAAGGAAATAAATACTTGAAATTGGAGGGTTAATATGGCCTTAGTTTGAGGAGTGTCTACTGATATAGCCTGGAAATATATGTTGGAAACTGGAGGGTAACTGTTAGGTGATTTAAGTTTGAAGACATGCACTGGGGGCATAAATGTAATGCCCTGACAAATTTGTTTTTGCTTTTATATATTGAGGAAAATTGATTTTTACACTGTGGGATTCAAACCTAGGCATAAGGGGCAAACATTTTCTTCCACAGCATTAATTTTCCTTCTTTGTCACAGAAGAAGTGCTATTCAGCCATGGTCAGGAATTATACATAAATACAGGTGACAATTTGAGCTGTTACACATGTATGTGTGTGACCTGACAAGGTTATTAGATATAGATCCAGTTTTGTATGTGTCTTATGTAAATGTGAAGATCACATAAGTCCAGATAGCAGAATTATACTTACAGAAATATAGTAGACAGTATACCCTCAGTCATACATCTGAAATCACAATAATGGTGTCTCATCCCTCATGCATATAATTCATATCAACTCTACTATCTATAGTGTACTAAGTGATAGTTAATATAATGGGAAGTGGGACAACAGTAAAAGTACATGGAATACCCTGTATTAGAACCCAGGACCATGTGTATGGCAGTCCTACATGTACAATTGTTGCCTCAAGAATGTTGAAATAGAACTTGTCTGTTTTTCAGTTCGTGGCTATAAACTGCACTATCACGACAATAAAAACAGGTTGCACGCCCTGTACTAGAACCCAGGACCATCTGAACTCCAGCCCTACACTTACATCTTCTGCCACAGGACTAGGTACATAACATTCCCTACTTTTCTAATGAGTCTTAAGGTCTCTGTGCTAACCATCACACAACTCCACTTAGCCCAACAGAATTAATTGAATGTATCTGGTTTTAAATATTGGCTGTCTGAGTCCTGTCTGCTGGTGTTTAGCAGCCTTGCTAGCTGCTGTGCAATGCTGCTAAATTAAGTTGCCTGATGGAAAACAAAAAATGCAAAAAATTAATTGTTTTTGATCTTTGCCCTTTTACAAATGCCCTGATTTCAGGTGTTCAGCAGGTGTTCTGTCTGCTTCCAGGGAGGGTCAATATTCCAGTTTGTACACTGCCATGCTTTATGCAGATGAGATAGGCACAGCCAAACCTGACATTCATTTTTTCTCTGTTTCCTGTGTTTGCTCTAAGCCTTGCATTGTGCACTGCCCCCCCCCAAAAAAAAGGAAAAAAAAGAGAAAAAAGGAAAGAGTAGTTGAAATGAGGAAAAGTAATCTATGACATACACACTACAAAATGTTAGTACACATGAAATATTTGTACATAGTTCTGGATTTGAACTGTCACTCCAGTGAACCTTCAGAACACAGTAACGGTGCCTTATCCCTCTTTGCCACATAAACATCTTTGCAGCAAGCAACTGAAATCAATCTGCATACAACAAACTGCAATATCATCTACAGCAATACGAAACCATATAACAGCTATTTGTACATTTATTCATTTTGGATGTAGTACACTGAGTGATCAAACAACAAATTACAAGTATTTATTGCAAATATGCAGCTCTGTTACCTCTCTGTGTTTGTTGCTCATTCTTCTCTTGTCTGACCAATAATCTGAGGCATGCAGTCTGTAAGCCATTCTATATCATTGTCCTTAAAATGTGTGATGATATTAAATATCATTAATATAATATGCAGTTGCCAACAAATGAAGGGAAGGTTGGATGTTAATGAACAGAACCTATGAATTGTGTGCTGCTTACTTAATTTCCAACCTTGACAAAATTACATGAGTTCCTATTAGCAGAGCAAAAGACCATAATCACAAATACGGAAAGAGCAACACATATTGTGTGAAATACGGAAACGCCAAATGTCTGAAACAGTGAAAATGGAAATGTCGAAGTGCAATGGTTGGCCTGTCTGCAGTATAGCTCCGTAAGGTAAGTGTGCGATAGATAGGACTTTAGGTTTAGGATGTGGGTTAAGGTAAGTTAATAGATAGGTAATGTATGTAAGATTTAGTGTAGTGTTAGAAGTAGGGTTTTATTTAGCTGTATGTATGTGTATTTTTTATTTGTTTTGGGCGCATGTCTGTAGGGGAAGTGTGCATGTCTGTAGGGGAAGTGTGCGGTAGTTACGGACCTTAGGGTTAGGGAGGGGTTAAGGATAGTGCATAGATAGTTGTGTATGTGGGGTTTAGTTTAGTGTTGGAATTAGGCTTTTGTTATATGTATGTGTATTACGTTTTTTGGGTGTAAGTCTGTAGGGGACTTGTGCAGTAGTTACGGACCTTAGGGTTAGGGAGGGGTTAAGGATAGTGCATAGTTAGTTGTGTTTGTGGGGTTTAGTGTAGGGTTAGAAGTAGGGTTTTGGTGCTTTACTTTAGGTTAGAAGTAGGGTTTGGTTAGTGTATGTATGTGGTTTATTTATTTTGTTTGGGTAGGTAGTATGTAGCGGGTGGTCGACTATGACAGTTCGTTATTTTATTTTTCGCTGTTTAGTGCATTCAGGATTTTTGCTGTTCATGTTATAGGTGTTGACTTTTAGGTATTCAGTTAAAGGGTTTTTCGATTTGCTAATATAGACCCAATTACACCTACCCCTTTGTAAGCCTAACCTGACATACCAACTGGATGTAGGGGAGTCTGCATTGTTGTTGTGTTTTCCTTCTCCCTACCAGTAATATTTCACAGTTACAAGCCATTAAAAACAAACACTGAGGGAGTGCCTGCATTATGCTTACATCTGATACATGGAGCCAAGTATTTGGGCTTCAGCAATTCTAATGAGTTCACACCTCATTTACATATTCACTGTGCTGACAGCCCTTAATGTACACCATAAAAAAGCAACCATGTAGCTATGGAAACTGATGGTGAGGAGACTTGTTTATATGGGGAACACAGAAAAGAGGCTATTACTTTGGAATATAACTGCTCAGACGATTACTGAACTTGAGAAGGTATGCTTGCATTTTGTCAGCTATATACTGCATATACTGAAATGTGATTAAGAAAAATCTGTTTAATAGTTTTATATATAGTTTTATTTATTTATCATTTGTTAACCAGAAAAGTCCAACTTGGAACAAAGCCAATTTTCAGTGAAGGCACAGGGCAAAATTCTCCAGATGCATGTCTTTGTAATGCTGGCAGAAACCAGAGCACCCAGAGGAAACCCACACAAATGCAGGGAGGACATGCAGACTCTGCACAGAAGGCACACCAGATGAGAATCGAACTGGAGAACCTCATGCTGTGAGGTGTCAATGCTACTGCTGCACCACTGGCTATACTTTTATCTGTATGCATTAGTATGAAGTGTACTGATGGCATGGGCATATTTGTCAGGGCATTTCACAGGTATACATTATTGGCAATACCTTAAAATGGAATGCTCTGTGTTAAATCAGTAGATACATTTCAGGTCCTGGGCATCCTCATGAAGGGATCCCATCCAGGAGACATTAGTCGCATTCAGGTAGCAACAATGCATCTGACCATGGGTGTGGACATGCCAGTGTAACTCCTGGCAGAGCCAGTTCTCGTGGTCAGGTACAACGATGAACTGCCACCTCTACCATGCACGGTTCACACGTGTCTGACATACCAAGATGTAGAGCTAGCACAGAGCTTGGCTGTGTTCATACAGACACTCACACACCAATTATACCTGGAAGACCACACAGACACACACACACACACACACAGCAGTTAAATGGTTCAGCCATGAAGCTTAAATCTCATTTTGACTCACTGGCCATTTGTTGCTTTATCTGAATGTCTGCCTGCTTCTCTTTCTTTCTCACACACACTAACCAACATCCACTTAGGCTTCCTGGCCCCCCACAACACCCTGTGCATGTGATGATAACTGTGTCATATCCCTGTTTTGTACCTTTTGGATTAAGGGATACATAAGCTTTGTATCTGATGCTCAGGGTACATAGGAGAACGGTTTTAGGCCGTTATGTGGTATGAGAGTGTGCTATGCGTTGTCTCTTAGCCAATGCAAGGGCATATTGAGCATGCTTATGTTCACCTACACCCACAGCAGCTGCTGCTTCCCCATCTGACTCCTCACCTGCATCTGGTTGTGGTGATCTTGCCATTGGTACTGGGATGTGTGCCCCTTCCCTTTGTTGATCCTGCTGAAGCTGTTTTCTCAGAATGTTGTGTAGTATGACACACTGTGAGTATTTAAGAACGTGTTCATGGATTGTACTGCAGGGCTGCCCCAAATGTATCTAGACACTGCAACTGTGACTTCAGCAGCCCAAACACATGCTCCATGATATTTCTGCTTTGAGTGTATGCCTCATTATGGTATTCTTCAGCAGGAATGTGTGCATTTCTGATGGGTGTCATCAGCCATGGTTCTAGTGCATAACTTCCATCTCCCAGTAAATGACCATTTTTAGTAACAGACAGGTACCTTTCCCTGCAGGGGATATAAATTGTGCAGGTTTATCTATCCAGAAAGCACTTTTTTCTTCAGGCTTTGTAAATATCTGTTCAAACCAAAAGGCAGGTATAACGGCAAGAGTATAGAGTTGGTTTACCTTGCTATTTGTAGTTCTTGTTTTCTTGTTTACATAGGCAAAACTACAAGAACCCTAGGATGTTGAATGAAAGAACATCTTAGGGCAATCAAAAACAAAGATTCTAATAATGCCTTAGCAAGGCATAGTACAAGTTGTCCACAGTTTCATAAGTTTTATTTTTTAGAGTTACAAGTCAACACTAATAGCTTTGTTGATGAGTTTAATGATTTTTTAGAAATGGTGGAACTCAAATGGTAAGTGTTTTTAAGGGCAGAAGTTTTGCCTGGATTAAATGAAACTTTTTCTATAAAAAGTATGTTAAAATATAAGATGTAGAATGTTTGATTTATCTAATATTCTGTTTACATAGTATGCAGCATTGGTTCTATTGTAATTAGGCAGTTTCTGTCTTTTTAACTAATTCAATTTGAACTGATGATGACATCACATGAAGTGGGTATTTAAAGTGTGATCTTGCATTAATGTTTTATTTCTGATGAAGTTCTGGAAGTAAAAGGAATGAAAGCACTAATTTTGACTCCTGGTGGTTTTTTACACTCAAGTTTGTGGCAGTGACAGTGGTTTTATTTTTATTTTTCCCATGGGATATCCATCCTAGTGAACATTTGATACAACTGGGAGGTGCGTGTGCCAGATATGTGAGTCATGGTATCTGCCTGTGTTGCCAGCATGCACATTCAAGATGATTCCCTTGACATTACACAGAACTTGGCAGTTAATAGAGTGGAAGCCCTTTCTATTAATGTAAAGCCTTTCCTGTTGCCCGGGTGATGCCTTAATTTCTACATGTGTGTGATCTATTGCACCTAGTACTTCAGGGTAGTGTGCTACAGGGTAGAACTCCTGCATATTTCTAGCCCTATCCTCAGGGGTATGGGGAAAATATATGTGGTCACTGGCATATTGTAGCATAGCATTCAGGAACTGATAGAGGATCCTGGATGCTGATGCCTGTAACACCTCTAGCATGTCCCCTTTTGGTCTCTGAAAGGTACCTGTAGCTAAAAGTCTACGTACTACACATACTTTTGTCTCTGCTGTGATAGGTTTCCCTTGCTCAGTGTTGAGGACAACAGATGTTGACAGAGTTCCTGTAGTGTGTCTGTATTCATAGGTTCATACGTTCATAGGTAGGTACTAGGCTATCGACCCAAGGGTCTAAGTAAGCCTAGCCAACAAGGTTCCCTGGCTTACGCTACCCAAGAAAGATATTCTCCTGTGCCCCTGTTGAGCAGAGCCACAGAAGTGATCCCCGGGGTGTATTTCCTATTTCCCATCCACTCATCAAGATTTTTCTTGAAGAGTGCTAATGAGGAACTTTGCTTGACATAGATGGATAGCTTGTTCCAGAGTATGGGAAATCTCTGGGACATGAATCTATCCCTCCAGCATGTCCTGTTTATTGTGGTGACAAAGTTTAGGTCCCTAGAGCATGTAGCTCGGAGGGATTGGGATTTCTTTAGGTCTAGCATGTCCAACAATTCTGGGTTTGACATAGCTGTATATGTTAGGCAGAGATCACCTGGGAGTAGGCGATATACCATGGAGTAATTTGAGACAGTCAGTGTAGGGCATCTGTCTGATGCCAGTAATCCTCTTTGTGAGATACTTCTGTGGCCTTTCCAGCTGCTGCAGATGTCTTGTGAGGTACATTCCAAAAGGGAATTGTACTCTATAATAGGTCTAATGACTGTCGAGTAGAGGGAAACAATGACCTCTTTTTTCCTGGATGAGAACCCTTTTGTGATGAGGTGTGCCACATAGAAGGATTTCCTAACTACTGTAGTGATTTGATTATCAAAGGAGAGACTACTGTCCACCTGGGTCCCAAGGTATCTTATCACACATTTGACGTTAAGTAGACTGCCACCTGTGTGGTAGTTCATGGGTACAGAGTTTTTACCAAAGGGGATGACAATGCCCTTTTGGGCATTGAGCTTGAAGCCATGGCTCTGACACCATGTATCTGTCTCAATGAGGCCCTTCTGTAGGATGTCCACATAATTTGGGGACTCAACTATGGCTCCTAGTTTGTAGTCATCTGCAAATTTCGTTAGCCAAAGGCCTTCTGTGTTAGCCTGTACTACAGAGAAGTAGATACCAAGCAGGAGAGGTCCCAGAAATGACCCTGTGGTACTCCACTTGTCACTGGTTTGAAGTCAGATTTGGAGTCTGCAACTTTTACACTGTGGGTTCTGTCAGTGAGACAGTTGGCAACCCATCTTGTGACGTAGGGATTTATACCTAGTTTAGTGAGTTTAGCTATAATTCCAGAATGGGAGATGGTGTTGAAAGCCTTGGTGAGGTCAAGATAGGCTGTGTGAACCACCTTACCCTCATCTACGGCTTTGGTGACTGCCTCAAAGAAGTTGATCAGGTTCAGGAGGCATGAGCTGCCTTTCACAAACCCAAACTGGGTGGGGTCAAGAGTTTGGAGGTTACCACTGCTTTTGTTTATGAGTTACATGATGATACATTCCATGGCCTTACAGACCAGGCTCATCAGGCTAGTAGGGCAATAGTTCCCGGGATCAGTGGTGGCTCCCCCTTTATGGAGTGGGATAACTGTTGCTGTGCACCATTCAGTGGGCACAAAGCCTGACGTGAGGCTATGAGTGAACATGGTGCTTAGGTGGGGAGCCAGTTCATTCTGAAGTTCATGTAAAACACAGCCTGGGATGTTGTCCGGTCCCATGGATGCTGTGTTTTTGGCTTTAGAGAGTGCAGCTTTTACCTGCATAGTTCTGATTACAGGGACTCTGCATTCTTCCTGTATAGGTATGGGCCCTTTAGGGGTTGAGAGGAGGCTAAAGTTAGCACTGAACCTATCTGCCAGGATGTTGGCAATATCAGTTGGTTCTGTAATTTTTGTGCCGTTGTGCTGTAACTCAGAGCAGATCTGGGTGTTGCCATTGAGATTCTTGACATAGCTATAGAATGCTTTGTGGTTGTCCCTAGATTAAGTGGCAATTTTGTTTTCATAGCTAGCTTTGGAGGATCTTATAAGGGATCTCAGCTTCTTACTGAGGCTGACCAGGGAGCTCCTCCACTCATGGGATTTTACTCTCTTTTGCAACAGTTTCTTTCTTCTGTCGTAGAGTTTGTTTATAGCAGGGGACCACCAGATTGGCTTCCTTTTTTTGGAGGATAGCGTCTTGGTTCTGTTGGGGATAGCATGGTCCATGCACTCATGTAAGTGCTTATAGAGTGCATTAGTGTAGGATTCAGCAGTCATAACTGTATTGTACCTCTGCATGGGTGTCATGACGTTCACCGCTTCTGTCTTAAGAAGCATGAAGTTAGCTTTGGAGAATTTTTTTACCGTCCATGTCATATAGAAGTTAGCTTTGGAGAAATTTTTTACCATCCATGTCATGTAGATTGTGATAAGTTAATTGGGGCCTGAAATCTCTTCTCGTTCTAGGCCTTGGTCTATTAGCAGCAGCAGCATAGACTTCAGCCTGTTGCACATACACATGAATTAAAGCAATAACAGCCTCTAACATTGTTTCTGTGTAGACTCCTTTCTGTGGCTGTATTCCAATAGGTTTTGGAATTTGCAGGGGAAATCAATACTGAGTCTACACGGTTGCTTAAGGCTTTGTGAATAGCTCCTCTATCTTGGATTGATTGATTAGCATAGAATATAGTTCAGTTGCTTATGCAGTAATTTGCATTCCATGGTGTTTACCTTGTTTGTGCAGTGGTGTGTGGCTCTACACACAGTATAGAGCTGCTTATTGAATCCAAAAGAGTGCACTACTGTATAAACAGACCATGTAGGCTTTATTGAAACTGTCCACCTGTTTGTATCAGAAGCAAGTGAAAACTCAAAACTTTAGATGTTAGTACAGGAACTAAAGATGAGTTAACAGGGAAAATCTGTTCAAGAAAGAAGAATATTTTAAAGCTTACAATAAGTGTTAGCACAGAGATAAGATAAAAATAGAAAAAGAATGTCACTTGAGTGAGAAATCTTAGACCAAAGTGAGTACCCAAAATTAGACAAGCAAGAAAATTCAGAGTTCTGATCCTCTTTCTGCTAACACAAAGACCACAAAAGAGGACTCTAAGCATCAGGAATATCTAAACTAAAATAAATAAATAAAGTAAATAAATATATAAATAAAACTGTTGATACATTTTGTTCTGAAATTACTCTGCAGTGAGGGAATAACATTGGGAAGGAGAAGAAACTGAGATGATGATATGCACTTCTATTAGGATAGGGGGAGAGTAACATAAAGGAAAAATGAGCATTCAAGAAGCATATGCTGATTGCTAAGAAAGTAAGGCAGAAGATGATTTTGTTTAGAGCGACCCTTTCCAGGGAAAGATATAGAATATGATGCAGTACCAGTATGTTTGGGGTAAGAAATTGCACCATTCACCTTGAGGCTACTTATTAAAGGAAGCTACTTAGTGTAAGTACAGATAAGCCAAATAAACTTTAAAAAGGAACAATGGGAAGAGGTTACAATGGAAGACAAGTGAACAGGATCATCCCATTACCTTTTACCCCTATTTTCATTTAAAAGATGAGTTCTTATACAAAAGTAAGTAAAGGAGGGGGAAGAAATTCTGCATAATTTAGTAGTGTTAAAACCTTATAAGACACTAAGAATGGTCACGTGTTAGGAAGTTAGAATTTTAAAACAGTGTAAGAAACTTCTTTGTGTAGAAGATTTTCAATCCATATATCTCTAGTTAATCACTGTATATTAATCAGATCAGACAAAAGTAGTAGAAGTAGTGAACCTAAACTCGTCTTAAGTAAAAAAAAAATAAAAAAATAAATAAGTAAATAAATAAAAATTATATAATTGTACATAATTGCTAAGTATTTGAAAGTAATCCAAGCAAGGCAGGCAGTCTGTTTCCAGTCAAAAATTCTTTATTAAGTACACAGACAAGGAGGTTCCCGATATCCATTTCACATTTCACTTCGAAAGCAGCTAATGTTTGATGTAATGGTGGACAATAGCTGCTAGGCCTTTTTATAGTTTCAACAATAGGCTTATTTTCAATGTCATTACTTTTGCCATGAAACTTTACCCTTCAGTTGAGCTTCCTCACAAACATTTTAAGGTCTATCAGTATCTGAGCAACCTCACTCCTGCAGCTTGGTACAAAAGTAAGTCCTTTGGACAACACACTTTTTTCATCTTCAGTCAGTGCTTTAACAGAGTGGTTCCAGATAAGTGGAGCATTTGTTATTATGGCACCTGTTATTGTTGTTATTGTACCTGTTATTGTGGCTGGTTCCTCCATCTGAGCCTGGGACCTGGGTTGTAGTCGGGGTTCCAGTCGGTTAAGAAGTTAGAATTTTACTGACCAGGTATAATGAAATTAAAAGAAAATTTCTGTGTTTCTTGTCTAGAATGTCAAAAGGCTGCACCCCATCCTAGATCTAAAACTCCCTGGATCCCAATAGCTATTATGGAGGTACCATTTGAATACCATGCACTAGACATTGTGGGACCATTAGTAAAATTTAGGTATTGGCATTACTACATACTAGTCATAAAGGATTATACTACCAAATTTCCAGAAGCAGCACTGTTAAGCAAAGCTAATGTTATGGCTATTACAAGGGAACTGATACTGTTATTCCCCAGAGTAGATACTAACTGACCAAGGCACACCTTTTATGTGAAGGGTAGTGCATCATTTATGTCAGCAGAAGACATCAGCCTACCACTGACAGACTGACGGATTATTATAGAGATTTAATAAAGCAGTGAAATCCATGCTATGAAATGCTGTTGATGAAGGTGGCAGAACAATGGGACCAGTTGTCACCCCACTTACCCCTCGCAGGCAGAGATGTAGCACAAGCTTCAACTGGTTTTATCCTGTTTAACGTGTGCACAGCATATGTCTGACAGGCTACTTGACATTGCTAAGGGAAACTAGGAAGCGAAAAATTCACCATTTAAAGACACAACAGCACATTATGTTAGTTTTTAGGATAGATTATAGCTGGTAATGCTCACCATAAGGGTCCACATGCAGGAAGACCATAAAATGCAAGTCTAAGTTTACAATAAAAAATGACTGACTTAGAGAATTTATCCCAAGAGATCAGGTACTAGTATTAGAGCCCTCCGCAGAAAACAAACTTCTAGGAAAATGACAGGAGCAATTTGAGGTGATGCAAAGAACAATCCAGTTAACTATAAGGTTACATAGCCCAGAAAGACAAAGATAGAATACATCTGTCATATTAACATGTTTAAGCAGTGGAAAGAAGGAGAGAATTCTGCATATGGCTTGAGAGACAAAGTTCATAGAATAAAGACCAGGAAGTTCCTAACTGAAATGCTGATAGAAGAAACTTTTTAAAATACATAAGCAGGAATTGAGAGAAATGTTATTAAGATATAAAGAGGTAGTCTGAAAAATGACTGGGAGAACTAAGGTAATGGAATATAATATACAGATAATCCCTGGAGTGAAGCTTAGACTGAGACCTTACAGTCTTTAAGTGTCATGAAAAAGTACAGTTGTGTAAGTAAACTTATCAGAACAGTAGATGTTTGAATGATCACTGTTGCAGTGTCCTTAGTTATACAGGTTATATTCTGGCAAGGAGATAACAGCCAGCAAGCTTCCAAAGCTTTAGGGACCTTCCACATACCCAAACTGTCAGTCATCTTGAGTTCAGCTGACTAAAACACAAGTCCAGGGTTCCAGCCCATCAGAGCTTTCCTGGCAACACACAGAGGGAGAATGAGCCCTGAAAGGACAATGCTGGGAATAACAAAAAAATAAATAACCCCACCCTGGCATAAACAACACACTAAAAAACAATGTTGGGTGGAAGGGAGGGAGCAGCTAATGCAACGGTGATCATTCAAACATCCACCGTTATGATAAGATTACTTACACAACTGTATTACATTCACCATATTGATCACTGATGCAGTGGCCTTAGCTATACGGGTAGGTTGCCCTAGCATACTACATTTGCAAGGTGTAATGAGAGGAGACAGGAACCCAGGAGTGTCTGGAGAATGGTCCTTGCAAAGCCTAACCTCGACCTAAAGAACGGAATCAGGCTGAAAATGCTTAGCATAAGCTCATGCATGTGACCAAATTACAGCATATAGGAAAATTTCTAGAGTCCAAACCTTTCCAAAAAGCACTAGATGAAGCCAAGGACCATGTAGAGTGGGCTTTTAGCCTGCCTGGAATAGTTTTGTTGTGGTGAGTATAACAAAAAGTAATAGCCTTAGGCAACCATTTGAAAACTGTCTGCTTTGACACAAGCTGTCCCTTCTTCTCACCTTCACAAGAAATGAACAATAAATCTGAAGATCTGAAAGATTTAGTTCTCTCAAGATAGTATATGAATTGTCTGCAGACACACAAGGTACAGAGTATTCTTTCTCTCTCTCTCTCTCTCTCTCTCTCATTTTCAGGAACATAAACAAAGTGGTGGATAGTTTGTCTTAAAATAAACTCAGACACCACTTTAGGCATAAAAGAAGGAGTAGTTCTCCAAGCAATCCTAGCTCTGTGAAAATGAGATAGGGTTGACTCACCTTAAGAGCTTCCACTCAGATACCCTTCTTGCAGGGGCTAGAGCAATTTATAAAATGTTGTCCATGTTAAGAACCTCAAATCAGCCAAGTTAGCTGGTCTAAATGGAACAAGTATTAGCTTCTCTAACACAAAGTTAAGAACCCAAGGAGGAGCTACCAGTTTTCTTGGAAGTCTCTAATTCAAAAACTTTTTCGAAAACATTTTGACATAAGAATGCATTGAAAGGGGAAGATCCATGGGCAGACATGCTGAAATGGCTGATAAATGAACCTTGAAAGAGGAGTAGGATAGTAACTCACACAAATATTGTAAAACCAGAGAACAACTAGCCCTGAATGGGTGCAGGTTATGTTGTTGGCACCAACTAGAAAACCTTTTCCATTTGATAATATATGATTTTCTTGCAGCAGGCTTTTTTGCCTCCACTAGTACCTGCCGCACATCCTCAGTAAACAGGTGCCTAAAAGGAATTAAGACCTTATCATCCAGGCAGGCAAATGAAGTTGATTGGTGTCATAGTACAGCAAACACCCCAGTTCTTATATGAGTAGATCCAGTCTGTGAGTAAGTTTATGGTAATTGCCCCTGGCCATTTCCAAAAAAAAGGGAGAACAGGGGTTGCCTGGGCCAGAAGGGAGTCACCACAATGATCTTAGGAGATTCTTTCTGAATCTCAACACATACCCTAGATATTAATGGAAAGTATAAAATAACATACAGGAATATTCCTGTCCAAGGAAAAGAAAAGAAAAAAGAAAAAAAAAACACCACAACCACAGGAAGTGATACTAGGGGGAGATATTATACAATCAAGTCCTAACATTTTTGAATTTAAACAATACAAAATCTTTAATTATAGTATTTTAGATATCTCGATTGAACTGTTCGAATTATTTATAAAGGGTTTCAAATTTATTCCCTTAAGGAAGACCAATATTCCTAGAGCTATTGTGGATCTCAAAATGTTCATTAGAAAGCAGAATTTGAGTACGTTGTTTGGTAATCAAACTTTTGTTCCCCCCAATACAAACTATGATGCACAGTTAAAGAAAAGAAGTATTTACAATCCCCCCTTACACCCACAACTTAAAAACTTAGAACGTGTTATGGAGAGAGAAATTAGAAATACAGTGGGTTCTCATTATGTGTTTTCCAATCTAACAAAAAATGAACAGGAACTGTTAACTATTTTGAAGAACAATAGAAATATTAGAATCATGCAACCAGACAAGGGGGGGGTGCTGTGTTGATGGATGCGATTTTATATGAATCCAAAATGAAACAGTGTTTAAATGAAGCTTCTCAATACTCTAAATCTTCCTTGAATGAGATTAACATTTCCAAAAGTAAAATTTATATTATACTTAATGACCTTTTAATGGAAGGAAGTATTGACTTGGATACCTTCAACTATCTTCACAATCAAAACCCAAGGGTACCTTCTGTTTTTGGGATCCCAAAGATCCACAAAGACCCTTGTGATCCACCACTGCGGCTGATAGTGGCATCTGAGGGCTCTATCACAACCCCTTTAGCCAAGTATGTGGATGTCAAATTAAAAGGTTTATCAAACAAAGGTGCCATTGTGCTTAAAGATTCTTGGGATTTTTTGAGACAGATTAGGTCTAACTTGTTTTCTCATGACATAATTTTCATCACCTTAGACATTGTTGATCTTTTTGGTAGCATACCCCATGATACTGGGCTTGCATGGCTTGAGGAATGTATGTTGCATCACGGAGAGTTAAACAATGATACCTTCAGGACTTGTTTAGTTTTAATGGAAACTGTTTTAAGAAATAATTTCATGTTTTACCAGGGTGAATTTTACAAGCAGGAAAAAGGAGTGGCAATGCGGGCAAAATGCTCCCCAACCTACGCCAATATTGTTCTTTCCTGGTGGGAAACAGAATATATTATTTCCTGTGAATTTAGTAATTCTTGGGTTTTATATAAACGGTACCTTGACGACATTATTTTTTGGACAGATACCCTTGATAGGTTTTATAAATTCTTGGAATATATAAAAACGACTACCAATTTTTTGAACTTTACACACACCATCAGTTATGATGAATGCAATTATTTAGATATACTATTAAGTAAAGGGGACAATCATTTTATTTCTAAGGTATATAGAAAACAGACGTTTTCCAACTCCTACCTTCATTTTTCCAGCGGTCATCCGTTTGGACAGAAGAAGAATATTCTAAAAGGTCAATTAATTAGATCTAGTAGGATGACCTCTGATGATGCAGATTATTTATTAGACAGCAGGTTTATCATTGACATGTTTAAGGAAAGGGGATACCCTTCCTTCTTATGTGATGAAGTGTATGATACTGTATTAGAAGGTAGGAAGGACAGATTTTCCCCTATTCTAGGGTGTGATGAAAACAATGACAACATTCCACCTGCGTCAGCAGGTATATCTAATGACCAAGTTTCATCCAGTACAGTCAACAATTATTCTTCAGCATATGTTATGGACTATACTGGGGATTCCTTTATTCTTAAAAGGGTCTTAAACAAGGAATGGGAAAAATTCCAAGAAATTACAGACCTGGACAACCTTAAAAATGAACCTATCAAATTTGTATACAGAAGAGATATCAATTTAAAAAACATTTTTGAATTTGGTGGAACAGGTACTGTTAATTTTCAAAACCACAAAAAGGGAACTTTCAAGTGTGGTTCTTGCTCACAGTGCCAACACATTCAAACAGGTTCATTACTTACTATCCTAGATCGCAACAAAACTATCACCAGTAATGCCTTTGCCAATTGTAATACCCAAGGAGTAGTGTACATTGCCACATGCCACTCCTGTTCTTCCTTCTATGTTGGAAAAACGGAAAGAAAATTAAAAGCCAGAATCTATGAACATAATTATGAAATCAGAAAGGGGAATATTAATAATGCATTATTCCGACATTCAAAAAAATGTATTAATTCCACCTTTCTCTTCTTTGTTCTTGAAATTGTGCCCAAAGAAATCAGGGGTGGCATGTGGGAAACAAAATTAGAATACAGGGAATTATATTGGCAGATAGTTTTGGATGCTACTAGGGAACCTGGTTTAAATGATATGCTCTCTATAGCACCTGTATTAAAGTTGAGAGCAGCCAAATTGTAATGTCTTTTTTGGTCACTAGAGGGGGACAAAGACTTCACCAACATCACTGGTATATCATAAGCAGCACACAATAATTAATACAACATTTCACAAATACTGTGTATTATTTGTTTTAACATGATTTTTGTATTTAACCAGCCCATGAATTTATACAAAATGGTTTTAGTTGGAATTTTTTATGTTTTTTGTATGATGAAATAAATATTTAAGTGTTTTTAACTTCAGATACATAAAAAAATGTTTTAAATATTTAATTTAATCAATTGATTCAAATTATTCAATTATTCACTTTCATTCTGGTCTATATAAGCACCACTGTTCATACTTGAATGTATTTCTGATGAAGAAGTTCGAAAACGTATGTCCTTTTGGGAAAGCGTTATATTAAATCCTTTGATACAAACAAGTGATTCCGGAGTTTTTATCTTGTATTTACCAGTGGTTTATTACAATTCACCTGGTTGCTGTACTCATACCCTTATTTGGGTCCTTAGAGTGGATTATTTTGTGGTTTTAGTCTCGTTTTCCACTCCTTCCATCAGTTGTTTGGTTTTGGTAAAGTATAAAAT
Source organism: Protopterus annectens (assembly GCF_019279795.1). Taxonomy (NCBI): domain Eukaryota; kingdom Metazoa; phylum Chordata; order Ceratodontiformes; family Protopteridae; genus Protopterus; species Protopterus annectens. The sequence continues at coordinate 807,262,966 of NC_056727.1, forward strand.
AACATACAGGAATATTCCTGTCCAAGGAAAAGAAAAGAAAAAAGAAAAAAAAAACATCAGTCTTCCATGTCTTCTGCATGGAGTCCTGGAGCAGAATCTTGCCAGCTGATTGATCAGAAGAGAGGCAAAGAGGTCTCCTTGAGGAACTCCCCAAAGATAGATCAAATCTTGGAAGACCCCTTGATCTAGTTTCCATTCATAAGAGTTTTCTCCTCTCCTGCTAAGCTTGTCTACCATGCAATTTTGCTCTGATGGAATGTAGGATGACTGTAGAGTGAGACTGTGCCATGACGCTATATCCCAAATTAACGTGGCTAGCCTGGAGAGGGGTTAGATATTGTTTCCCCTTTGTTGTTGATATACCACATCACTATGGTATTGTCTGTAACAACGTGAAGTGGTCTCAGGGACTAAAGATGATTCAGAGACTTGAGTGCCTTTACTGGGGAAGCATCACTTTTATATTTATGTTCTTGCATCTGTCATTTTTTTCCCACACACCTTGCACTTTTATCCCTTCTGAAACTTCTCCCTAAGCAAAGTTTTATGTATCTGTGGTGTGGTGTCTGACAACTTTGCAACAGGGAGGAAGAAGGGGAGACCTGGATTTTGGGTTATTTGTTGTCTCCAACATGTGTTCTCTTCTGACAAACACCAGCACTGGGGTCTGAAAAGACAAGAGGTGTTGGTGCTGAGACCAAAGAGACTTCAGATACCACTGTATCTTTCTCATGTGGAGTCTTAACAGGGGTATCATGAGAATCATAGATGACATGAGACCCAAAATCCTGAGGTACTTCCTCGCAGTGACCAAAGTCTGAGTGGAAAACCCTAGAAATAGATCTAGATATATATCTATTTTTCTTGCAGAAGAAAAGCTCTCTGAAATGTGGTGTCTTGTTGACATTCCATATCAAAATTACGTGAGAAGGAATTAAGAAAGACTTTTGAATGTTTCTTGGAATCCCAGTTTCTGTAAGAGATCTCTCCCCCAAGAAGAGATTTTAGACACTTTGAAAAAGACTCTGCAAAGATAAGCAAGTCATCTAAATATGGAAAATGTGGATACCCTGTAACTTGCAATGAGCTATGACTGTATCTAGATACTCTTGGTGCAGTGGATAGTTTAAAGGGCAAGGCAGGGAACTGATAATGTGATCCAGATACACAAAACCTTAAGAAATGTCTGAATTCGGAGAGAATAGGAATCTGATGACAGGCATCTTTAAAATTTAGTGTTACCAGGAAACTTGAAGGAGGAAGAAGAGGTAACACATTGTGACGTGACATCATTTTGAGTTTGGGCACTATCACATATAGATTTAGGAAAGAAAGATCCAGAACTGGTTCCCAAGCATTTTCTTTCATTATCACTAAAAACTTCCTTGAATAAAACTGTTATATCCTGGGAAATAAGGAGACCACACGGTTTATGGAGTTGTAAGGCCTTTCTTTATTAAGAGCCTCCAGGTGCGCACCCATGCTACATCTCACAACTTCTGCAAGTCATACATCCACCGGAACCAACAAGTTACCAGAGAATACAGAACCAACAGTACATGCTGAATTCCCCACAGCGCCCCTACAGTACAACAACCACATTACCAGCCCTAATACTACATTCCTCCCCTTTTAAGCTAAGACACAATTTCCTACATAAGCAAAACTAGGGAGCAAGTTCCACAATGCATTTAATCACTTACTTGTAAATAACAGGCTAGTTATTGACTGGTTACCATACAATCTACTATTTTTAGGCTGGTAATCTATACATGCACTTTTGTTAACATTGATAGTCCTTCAAGTAACTAGGTTTAACCAGCACACGCTTAGAACGGCGCAGTGGTACCATCTTAGGTGACTCCGGTGTCACAGTTACCACTTCCGGTATCGGTGTGTCCTTCCCTGGCACGGTTGGATCCTCGGGAACCTCTCCTTCCACGTCCCGGCGGTCTCCCTCAATTGGCGATCCTCCTGCCACTGCGAGCCCTGGTTCCGAACTCAACGGTAGTTCCGAGGCCGGCAGTTCCATGGCGTCCTTCTTCTGTTCGCTCCGCAGAATTTGGTCTACATGTCGCCTTACCACGAAATTTCCATTCAACCTCACCTGGTACGATAATGGACCTGTGCTCTTGACAATGAACCCTGGAATCCACTTAGGTCCATAACTGAAATTTCGTGTCATCACTGCATCTCCCTCCAGAAAACTTCTCTCTCTCTCTCCGTCGTCGATCATGACATTCTTTTTGCCTCCACTGGGTCCCCTCCACCTTAGCTCGGACGTTTGGATGCACTAGATCCAGCGTGGATCTCAATCTCCGTCCTTGCAACATCTCGGCAGGTGACAAACCCGTGGTAGATTGTGGTGTAATACGATAGTTGAATAACACCCTTGACACTTTCGCTGCCATACTTCCTTCTCCAGACTTTTTCATCATAGCTTTAAAAGTCTGAACAGCCCTTTCAGCACAACCATTTGTAGCTGCATGTTAGGGTGCTGAGGTGATGTGTACGATGCCATTTTTCCTCAGAAAACCCTTGAACTCTTCACTCGTGAAACATGAAGCATTATCGGATACAATAGTCTCTGGTAGTCCTTGGCTACTGAAACTCCTCCTCAAACATTCAATGGTAACGAGGGAAGTGGGTGTCTTGACTTGATAGGCATCCATCCATTTCGAATGAGCATCCATGATTATCAAAAACATGGCCCCCATGAAAGGTCCTGCATAATCTATATGAAGTCTCTGCCAAGGTCTACTCGGCCACTCCCATGGATGTAGTGGCACCGCCACCGGCAAGTTGCGATGTTGTTGACATGTTTTACACTCATTCACAACGACTTCAATCTCGTGGTCCAACTTGGGCCACCAAAAATAACTTCGGGCTAAGGCCTTCATTCAGGTAATGCCCACATGACCTTGGTGCAACTGCTGTAAAAGTGCCCGTCTTCCTGGGGACGGAATTATCACTCGTGCCCCCCACAATACGCATCCATCTTGCACACTCAGCTCTGTTTTCCTCACCTCATAAGGCCGAAAAACTGGATCCGTTTGTTGGACTGGCCAGCCTTGCTGGACCCACTGAAACACTCTAGCAAGCACCGGGTCTTTGTGTGTCCAAACACTCAGTTCTCTGGCAGACACCAACGTGATGTCCTCCATCATCAAAACTCGGTCCTCCGCTTCCTCTTCTTGGAGATGCCCTGGCATCGGCAAACGACTTAGCGCGTCTGCATTACTATGGTGTTTCCCAGGCTTATAAACAATCTCGTATTCATAAGCTCTCAACATTACAGCCCATCTCTGAATGCGGGGAGAAACCATCTGCGGCACTGCTTTCATCTCGTTGAACAATGACAATAAAGGCTTATGATCGGTGCAAATAGTAAACTTCCTCCCATAGAGGTATTTGTAAAATCGCTTGATTCCAAACATTACAGCCAAACCCTCTTTATCTAACTGGGAATAGTTTGACTCCGCTGGTGTCAAAGTTCGTGACATGAACCCAATGGGTCTCTCTTGTCCATCTGGCATCTGGTGTGCCAACACAGCCCCTAATCCATAAGGTGAGGCATCACATGACAAAATTAAGTCCTTGTGACTATCGTAGTGCACCAAAACCTCTGAAGATTGCATTAGTTCCTTTGACTGTTCAAACGCTCTATCCTGTTCCTCTTGCCACAACCACTGAGCCTCCTTCCTTAATAGCTTATGTAAAGGAGCTAACAATGTTGACAGATTTGGCAGGAACCTGTTATAATAGTTGAGTAAGCCTAAATAGGCTTTCAGTTCTGTAACATTTGTGGGTGCTGGTGCCTGTTGAATGGCTTCCACTTTATTTGGCAGGGGGTGCAGGCCTGATGCATCCACCTTGTAGCCCAGGAATTCCGCTTCCGTTGCCATGAAAGCACATTTACTCCGCTTCACCCGTAGACCTGCCTCTCGCAGTCGTCTCAGCACCTCATTCAGCGTCTCCAGATGCTCTCGAATGTTCCTTCCCGTCAACAGGATATCGTCTAAATACACAGCCACCTTTGGAATCCCTGCCACCAGTCCCTCCATTATTCTCTGGAAAATAGCTGGACTCGAGGAAACCCCAAAAGGTAAACGATTTACTTGGAACAAACCTTTGTGTGTGTTCAGGGTAACATACGCCTTTGACCCTTCTTCCAGCACTACTTGTTGATATGCCTGACTGAGGTCCAGTTTACTAAACCTTTCACCTCCCGACAACTTTTCAAACACATCCTCCACCTTGGGCAAGGGATACTGCTCCAGCTTCGAGACTTGGTTCACTGTTAACTTATAGTCACCACATATGCGTACAGTACCATCTGGCTTTAATACTGGAACAATTGGTGCGGCCCATTCCGCAAACTTTACTGGTTCAATGATACCTTGCTTAGTGAGTCTCTCTAACTCAAACTCAACTTTCTTCTTCATCGCATATGGTACAGGACAGGGTTTGTAAAATCTTGGTGTTACGTTTTCTTTCACGTGTATCTTTGCTGGTGGACCCCTCCAGGTCCCCAGTTCCTCTTTGAATACTTCTTCATTGTTCTCGAGCACCTCTTGCAAGGTCAGGCCCGGCTGTTCTACCTTATGGAGCTGTAGGCAACCCATGTTTAGCTCCTTTAACCACACCCGGCCTAGCAGGTTTGGTCCCTTACCTGCTACCACCATGACTGGCAACTCTTTGACTTGGTCTTTATATTTTACCTTCATTTTCACCATTCCCAACGTGGGAACTATCTCACCCGTGTAGGTTTTCAAAGTCACTGAACAGTCCTGCAGCTTCGGAGCTTCTCTGGGCCATAACTTCCCATACTCAGCCTTTGACAGAACTGTCACACTACACCCGTATCCACTTCAAACTGCACCATTTTACCATTTAAGTCCAACTGGGTTTTAATGGGATCAACTCTTTCCCACCTGGCCTCTTTCACGTTAAACATTGTGAACACTTCTTCGGCTTCCCTGGTTTGTTGATCTGTAACTTCACGCATGTGGTGTGCATACTGCCGTTTTATTTTTCGGTTTCCCTTCCTTTCCATCATACTGCTTTTTTCCTCCCCCTTTTTCGGCTGGTCCCGAGAGGCGTTGAGCGCACATTTTTTACATGGCCCTTTTTCCGCAAGCATGACATTTTACAGTTAAAAAACGACAGTTCCGTGACAGATGTTCACCTCCACACCTGTAACAAACATACTGACCAGACTTCCCTTGTGAATTATGCTCCATGACCACTTTATGCACTGGCAGTGGGGTCGCACTCCTGCTTCCAACCCCTTCCGTGGTTTTCTGTTGTAAATCACGAATGTCTTTAGTCGCTGTCTCTATGGCCTGTGCCAACTTCAAGGCCTTTTCAAACGACAAGTCAGGCTCCGCTAACAATCTGCGTTGTATGCGGTCGTCTGCAATGCCACATACGAGCCTATCTCGTAGCATTTCGGTCAGTCTGTCCCCATAATCACAATGTTGTGCCAGTTCCCTCAACACTGCGACATACTCCATTACCATTTCATTAGCCATTCTAGTCCTTGAATTTAACTTGAACCTCTGGACTATCGCACTCGGCTTCGGGTTATAATGGGACTGAAGTAAACTCGTCAACTCTGTGAACGATTTGTCCCCCAGTTTATCCGGACTCAATAAGTTCCTCATCAGACTATACGTCTTACTGCCCACCGAGCTTAGCAATATGGCTCGCTTCCGACCCGCTTCCATTATCTGGTTTGCCTCAAAAAAATGTTCCAACACTTCACAATACTCCTCCCAGGTCTGTGTCTGACAGTCGTATGCAACCAGTGACCCCAACATGGAACCAGACATCCCTCCAGCAGGCCCCGTCTCTTCGTCGTCCGACATGAACTGCAGCCCACCAGTTTACTCGCAGCGGACTCGGAGGCATCCCATCCTCTCGTCGCCAATATGTTATATCCTGGGAAATAAGGAGACCACATGGTTTATGGAGTTGTAAGGCCTTTCTTTATTAAGAGCCTCCAGGTGCGCACCCATGCTACATCTCACAACTTCTGCAAGTCATACATCCACCGGAACCAACAAGTTACCAGAGAATACAGAACCAACAGTACATGCTGAATTCCCCACAGCGCCCCTACAGTACAACAACCACATTACCAGCCCGAATACTACAAAAACCCCTTTCCTGCCTGGAAAGTGTGGACTGGTTCTAACACTCCCTGAAACAACATGTGATGAAGGACAGGTTGAAACAAAACAGTCTGGTCTGGAGGATAAGGAACAACCAGTAAAAGGAGACTCGACTGAATAATACCAAAGCAAATCACCAAAAAAGTTCAGTTGGAGGCAGAAACCGCAAGCACACAAGATTTATTTTAAAAATATTAACACCAGCTATAACTCAATAAAAACGTTTTCATCGGAGAAAGCTCTCTGACTTCTTCAGATAATACAAGTGTGACTCTAAAAACCATTTAAATACTAGTCACATGAATTGCTAAGTAGACTAATTGAAAAACAATCATCTGAGAAAATATTCATTCCAGCCAGGAATAGATGGATTACAGCATCCTCTTACTCCAATTGCAATACACAAGGGCTAGTATACATTGCTATGTGTCAGATGTGCGAGGGGTTCTACATCGGGAAAACTGAGAGACAGCTAAGATGCAGAATATATGAGCACATGTATGAAATCCAAAAACAAAACTCTAAAAATGCTCTATATAAACACACTTTAGTATGTAATCGAGCAAAGTTTTTGGTTTTTGTTTTGGAAACCCTCCCTAGGGAAACTAGGGGTGGTCCTTGAGAATCCAAATTGGAGTATCGAGAGACCTATTGGCAAATAATACTGGAAGCTAACAGGATACCAGGACTGAACGACAACATATCTACTGTCCCTCTACTCAAGTTAAGAGCAGCAAATTTGTGAAGTTCACACACTATATATGTATACAGGCTCTTTATGTCGTTCTTTTTGCCAATGTTCATTTTTTTTGCTAACGTTCATTCTAAATAGGTATGATGTACACATTGGATGTCCTTTATATGAGTATGGTAACAATATATGTTTTTTATATATAAAATATTTTTATGGTACACCAGGTACATTCATACGAATGTGTATATACACATATATTTTATGATCTAATCAGTTTGAAACATCTTTAAACTAGCTTACTAGTATGGGGCTTATTATTTATTGTTCTTATAACATTAAATAATTTTACTATGTATTATTATTTTTTACACAACATATTTATTACAAAAACATTGTATTTTTTGTATTGTTTTATGTTGGTATTTCAGTTGGATTACTTTGTTTATAACACAACATATGCATATATTAGATCTTGTTACTTTAATAGATGATTGTTTTTCAATTAGTCTACTTAGCAATTCATGTGACTAGTATTTAAATGTTTTTTAGAGTCACGCTTGTATTATCTGAAGAAGTCAGAGAGCTTTCTCCGACGAAAATGTTTTTATTGAGTTACATCTGGCATTAATATTTTTAAAATAAATCTTGTGTGGTTGTGGTTTCTGCCTCCAACTGAACTTTTTTGGTGATTTGTTTTGGTATTATTCAGTCGAGTCTCCTTTTACTGGTTGTTCATTTTTTTACATGGAGCCTTGTGAGGGAGAAACCAAATCCACCCATCAGCCAGACCACCCTCTGGGGTCTGAGGTAGGAGAATTCCAGAAATTAGCTGGACAACTAACACGACTTATCGACCTATTGACTCCTTTGAGCCAAGGACTTATGGCATTTGTCTCCAATACTACTACTCAGAGGACCCAGAAAGGACTTTGTGATGAATGTTTACCCCCCGGTCAATCTACGCATGGTATAGCCTGTTTACAAAACACTGGCGTTCAGAGTAATCACTCTCAAAACTTCAACCAAACACCTGGTATACTGCATTCTGCTAGTGTTTCTAGGGACAACCCTTCTTCATCTGCTACCGTCAACGATATGGCAATTTCTGCGGGTTTCCAGGACACAGCAAACCTAATTTTGAACTCCCTTACACACTAACAGAAACCAGCGAAACATACTCTGAATCCTTGGACATACTCTGGACTGTACTTTACAGGTACAAAAGCCTTACTTTGGACAATACTTATTTGAATGAGTGTTTTAAAAAACGCATTGTTCCTAAAGGACTTAGGATATTCAAATATCCTTACAATGTTGTGCACGGGAGTGAATTCCACATGGACCTTTTAAAAGCTTTTGACAACTGTGGTTTAGAGATTGTTCAGGCTATTATTAAAAACAATGAAAAGGAAATTTGTAAACTAAATGACACCATTGAGATTTATAACAATAGAGTTGTAAATGATTTAATGTTCGCGGTTGAGAACGAAAAGAAAAAATATTATGACCTTAGGGTACAGATAGATAGAAAATGTGATGACATTATTATTAGAAAACATAAAAAACTTGACCATGACATCAAGGATTACAATGAGGCCAGACAATATCCTGCATCTCCACCTTGCCACAATACCCGTTTAGGAGATGGTAGAAAACCTCCTGCCTCCAATTTTGGAAACAATACAGAGGGTTATGGTGTCAGTGGTGGGGGGGGGAGACAGTGGTGATGGAAATTACGAGCCTCTCCCCTGGCATTCGGAAAGGATTCGTAATAGAACAAGCAACAAAAACAAAAATAACCATTTTTACAGGAAATCCTACCAGCAGAGGGGGGGGCTTCAACAACAACAACAACAAGAATTGGTAATCTCTGCACCCCCCACTATAGACTGCCTAAAAGGGGACAATTTAGAAGTCATAAGTAGATCTGGCTTTCACATTTTCAATTACAGTAACATACCTGTGACAGAACCTTTTTTCAGTTTGTTTACTAAGGGCTTTAAATACGTGCCCAATCGAACCAGTAATATAGCTCTGGTCATAATGGACCTTAAAATTTTTATAAGGAAACTCAACTTGGAGAATCTATTAGGAACTAATTCTACCAATGGGGACAACTTTGTACCTAGAAGGGCTAGTACCTTTAATCCCCCCATTCACCCCACGTGAAAAATCTTGAAATGAGACTCAAGAAACAAATTAGGGACAGACTAAGACACAGGAAATTTACACCTAACCTAGATGAGTCTGAACAAGCCTTACTCACTTATTTAAGCAAAAACCCTACTGTTCGAGTTATGGAGCCCGACAAGGTGGGTGGTATTGTCCTCATGGACAAGATTGTGTATGAGGGCAAAATGAATTCTATATTACAGGATGAAACTCGATACAGCCAAGTATCAATTAACGAGATTAATATATCATACAAAAAAATTATATATCTATCAAAGATCTATTTGATCAAGGGGTCATTGACTATAACATCTATTTATATTTTGTGAACAAAACCCCCAGGGTACCCTCTATTTTTGGGGTCCCCAAAATTCACAAGGATATCAGTAATCCCCCCTTAAGACCCACTGTGGCCTCTGAGGGCTCCAAGATTTCTTTCATATCCAAATTCTTGGATTGGAAAATAAAACACATCTGGGGTAAAAACAAATATTTAGTAAAAGACTCTTTGGAATTTTGGGGTAAAATAACACCTGAATTAAATGTACCCAATTTATTATTTCTTACTATTGATGTAGTAGATCTTTTTTCTACCATACCCCATGAAACAGGCTTAGCCTGGTTGGAAGAAGCACTTAGAAGTACTCCAGGTAATATGGACAATGATTTTTTTTTAAATTTAGAACTGGCTGATCTAATTTTACACAACAATTTCTTAAATTTTTCAGGAGAATACTTTAAACAAGTAACTGGAGTTGCCATGGGGGGCCAATTGTGCCCCCACACATGCAGATATTGTCATTTCTATATTGGAGAAAAAATATGTTATTAACAGTGAATTTAATAAATATTGGAACCTATACACTAGATTTCTGGGCGACATCTGCATTTTTTGGATAGGCACCCAAGGACAACTACATGATTTTATGATTTATTTGAATCAAAGTACTAGTTTTTTGACATTAACTCACCAGGTCACAACACAGCAAGTCAACTATTTGGATGTGTCTTTAAATGTTGATGAAATAGGCTTCAAATCTATTTACAGGAAGCCTACCTTTTCTAACACCTATATTCAGTACACTAGTTCCCATCCCTTATATCAAAAGAAAAGGATAGTAAAGGGGCAATTTGTTTGGGCATCTCGAATGACATCTGATGAGCACGATTATATTTTAAAGTGCCAAAAATTAACCAAAATGTTCCGGGAAAGAGGATACCCAGATGATTTCATCACCAACATACAGAATGAGGTGGGGGAAGGTAGGAACAACAAATACAAACCCATTCTAGGTACTGGGAACATACACCCTTCAATGGGTTCTAGTAATGTTCAAAAAACATCAGTAGGGTTACAAAGAGCCTTCATTACAGATTATAGCATCAATACTGGCATTATTAGAAATGCAGTGGAAAAAGAATGGGAGAATTTCAGTGATTTTACTGACCTCCCGAATCTTAAAGGGAGGCCAGTGAAAACTGTTTTTCAGAAGGGCAGCAATATTAAAAGCATACTTGAACATGGGGAGTTGGCTAATGCGTTTTTCAACCAACGCAAGGGCACATTCAAGTGCGGGGCCTGTTCGCAATGCAACAGCATTTTCCAAACTGAGAAAATATTAATTCCAGCCAGGAATAGATGGATTACAGCATCCTCTTACTCCAATTGCAATACACAAGGACTAGTATATATTGCTATGTGTCAGATGTGCGAGGGGTTCTACGTCGGGAAAACTGAGTGACAACTAAGACGTAGAATATATGAGCACATGTATGAAATCCAAAAACAAAACTCTAAAAATGCTCTATATAAACACACTTTGGTATGTAATCGAGCAAAGTTTTTGTTTTTTGTTTTGGAAACCCTCCCTAGGGAAGTTAGGGGTGGCCCTTGGGAAACCAAATTGGAGTATCGAGAGACCTATTGGCAAATAATACTGGAAGATAACAGGATACCAGGACTGAACGACAGCATATCTATTGCCCCTCTACTCAAGTCTGAATTTATTAGAAATGTAGTGGAAAAAGAATGGGAGAATTTCAGTGATTTTTACTGACCTCCTGAATCTTAAAGGGAAGCAAGTGAAAACTGTTTTTCAGAAGGGCATCAATATTAAAACCATACTTGAACATGGGGGGTTGGCTAATGCGTTTTTCAACCAACGCAAGGGCACATTCAAGTGTGGGGCCGGTTCGCAATGCAACAGCATTTCCCAAACTGAGAAAATATTAATTCCAGTCAGGAATAGATGGATTACAGCATCCTCTTACTCCAATTGCAATACACAAGGGCTAGTATGCATTGCTATGTGTCAGATGTGTGAGGGGTTCTACGTCTGGAAAACTGAGAGACAACTAAGACGTAGAGCACATGTATGAAATCCAAAAACAAAACTCCAAAAATGCTCTATATAAACACACTTTGGTATGTAATCGATCAAAGTTTTTGGTTTTTATTTTGGAAACCCTCCCTAGGGAAGCTAGGGGTGGCCCTTGGGAAACCAAATTGGAGTATCGAGAGACCTATTGGCAAATAATACTGGAAGCTAACAGGATACCAGGACTGAACAACAACATATCTATTGCCCCTCTACTCAAGTTATGAGCAGCAAAATTGTGAAGTTCACACACTATATATGTATACAGGCTCTTTATGTTGTTCTTTTTGCCAATGTTCATTTTTTTGCTAACGTTCATTCTAAATAGGTATTATGTACACATTAGATGTCCTTTATATGAGTATGGTAACAATATATGTTTTTTATATATAAAATATTTTTATGGTACACCAGGTACATTCATACGAATGTGTATATACACATATATTTTATGATCTAATCAGTTTGAAACATCTTTAAACTAGTTTGCTAGCATGGGGCTTATTATTTATTGTTTTTATAACATTAAATAATTTTACAAAAAAATTTTATTTTTTTGTATTGTTTTATGTTGGTATTTCAGTTGAATTACTTTGTTTATAACACAACATATGCATATATTAGATCTTGTTACTTTAATAGATGATTGTTTTTCAATTAGTCTACTTAGCAATTCATGTGACTAGTATTTAAATGGTTTTTAGAGTCTCACTTGTATTATCTGAAGAAGTCAGAGAGCTTTTTCTGACGAAAACGTTTTTATTGAGTTACAGCTGGCGTTAATATTTTTAAAATAAATCTTGTGTGGTTGCGGTTTCTGCCTCTGACTGAACTTTTCTGGAGGATAAGGAGTTACCCCATGGAAAGGAAGAATTTCCTCCCACTGCCATCTGTAACCTTGATGAATGATCTTCAGAACCCATTTTTCTGAAGTTATTTGTTGCCAAAGAGAAAAGTAGAGATTCAGACTTTCTGAAAGAAAACAGGGTTTCTGAGAAGACAGCCATGCAAACCTCCAGAAAACAGTGCCAGTGGTCAAAGCCCTTGAAAAAGTATCAATCTATCAGAGTCATGCACACACTGTGTATAAGTAGTGACTTGAACAATACAAGAAATTAAATTATTTAAAGCAGATTTTTTCTTCATAAGAAGAAACTGCACACAAAACATTTATCATAGCACTTATCAGGTTGTGTTTTGAATGTTGTTCAAATGTTGGCTTTTAATTGTGGGTTGAAGTTTATGCCAATGGTTTTGCCTAGATTGTATCTACTTAAATGTGGTGTTTTTCATTTAAACAGAAATCTTCATCTTATATTTTTTTTAATAATTGTGCCAGTATTAATGATAACAGTAATAATGCATTTATAAATAACGCAGTAGGTTTAACACCTGATAGAGCTGAAAGTATGGATGAAAGCTTCTATTCGTGTATATCTGATATGGAAGATAATTGTCAGTATAATACATATTGTCAGCTAGATAGTAGTCATATAGTTTGTAAAAGTAATTGCATGCCTCCTTTCACACATGAAGGAATTCAACAATTTGGTGCTATGGTCAACTTTGCTATTGAGTCAGCTTTGTCAGACTTCATTAAAAATAAAAAAACAAAATGGTTCACTATAACCCGACTAAGCTGGAATGCAGGGCTTTGCAGGATCTTGGGAGACGGGAGGAATTAATTTTTAAGCTATCAGATAAAGGCAGTAAAATTGTTGGACTGCATTATACACAGTACTTGAGAATGTGTTATGACCATTTAAATGATGAAAATATAAGGAATCATCCATAGTCGAGTATAAAACTGCTAAATTTGAATTTCAGGAGCTGTTAAATAAGGGTCAGAGGTTGGGCTACTTTTCTCAAAATGATGTGGAGAATAGGTTTGATAATGAGGAATGTGGTATGGCTTTATTCTACTGCCTTCCAAAAATTCATAAGGATTTATATAACCCTCCAGGAAGACCTATAGTTTTTGCGTGTAATTACTTTTTACACAATATTGGGTTGTTTTTACATAAATATTTATCGTATGTTAGAAAATTACCTTCTTATATTAAAGATACATTTGATTTTCTTGAAAAAATAGGAGATTTGCAATGGTCTAGTGAAATGTATTAGATCACTATAGATGTTAAATGTCTGTATACAAGCATTGAACATAAATTTGGTATTGAATCTTTAAAATTATATCTAGGAGGTAGTCTTGCAGCACATTACATAATAGAATTGATGCATTTCTGTTGGAACCATAATTATTTTGAATTTAATGGGAGTTTATATCACCAGTTACAAGGGACAGCCATGGAAGCGCCTTTTCCCCCCATGTATGCAAATTTATTTATGGGTCTGTCTGAAATGAGACATCTTTATAGACAGGATTTTATGCAGAAATTTGTAGTAAAGCACTACAGACATGTTGATGATTTGTTTTTTTGTATGTAAGGGAGGGTATCAGTCAGTGCAATCCTTTACAGCAAAACTTGATACCAATAGATTTGGTCTCAAATTTGATGGACTCCAGTAAGGTAGTTCCATAGTATTTCTGGATGTCCACCTGCAAGGCTTAATCAGTGGGAAAATAAAAATTAAAGTTCACAGGAAATGTGAAGATGGCAGCCATTTTTTTTGGATGGATGTAGCTGTCACCCTCCCCATTTACTTGAAGCCCTGTGGTGAATCATTACGAATTTATAGATTGTGTAATGACGCAAATGATTTAGAGAAAGAATTAGGTAAAACCATCAATATGTTTGTGGGGATAGGGTTTGAAAAATAAATAGTTAGGAAGTCTCTGAACAGATTAGATCTAGAGACCCAAAGACAGTCTATGAGATATCAGGAATCATAGAAAAACTCACAAAGCCGAGCATCATCCCCTGTATCACTAGGTGGATTGCAAACTGACTCACAGGTAGAACCCACAGTGTGAAAGTAGTTGACTCCAAGTCAGACTGCTGACCAGTCACGAGTGGAGTCCCACAGGGTTCAGTCCTGGGTCCTCTCCTGTTTGGTATCTACTTCTCTGAAGTCCAGGCCAACACAAAGGGACTTTGGCTGACAAAGTTTGCAGATGATTGCAAGTTGGGAGTTATTATAAACTCCCCAAGTGATGTTGACATCCTACAGAAAGGCCTCACTGAGACCAACGACTGGTGTCAGAACCATGGCCTTAACCTCAATGCCAAAAAATGTGTTGTAATCCCCTCTGGGAAAAAAAACGGTTCTCATGAATTACTACATCAATGGTAGTCCACTGAACACAGAAGGTGTTATAAGAGATCTGGGAACACAGGTTGACAGCAACCTCTCTTTTGACCACCACATTGCCACTGTGGTCAAAAAGTCCTTCTATGTGGCACATCTCATTACTAAGCGTGATGCATCCAGGAAGAAAGAGGTCATTGTCTCCCTGTACACTTCCCTCATTAGGCCAATCATTGAGTACAATGCCCCATTTGGCATGTACCTCACTAAACACCTGCAACAACTGGAGAGGCTGCAAAAGTACCTCACAAAGAGGATCCTAGGGCTTAAACATTTGTCCTATATGGACAGACTAAAAATACTCCAACTATTCTCTTGCTCATATCGCCTACTTAGAGGTGACCTCTACTTGACTTTCAAAGCTATGTCTGACCCAGCTATGTTAGAAATGCTACATCTGAAGAAATCCCAATCCTTCTGCACCACACACTCCAGAGACCTCAACCTCATTACCACAATCAACAGAACATGCTGGAGGGACAGGTTCATAACCCAGAGACTGCCCATGCTATGTAATAGACTTCCCATACATGTCAAGAACAGCACCTCGCTGGCCCTCTTCAAGAGAAATTTTGATGAGTGGATGGGAAATAGTAAATTCACCCCAGGGATCACTCCAGTGGCTGTACTCAGCAAAGGCACTGGGAACTAAGGTCGGGTGGCACAATGCCAGGGTAATCCTATGGGCTAGGCTTGTAAAGGCTCCAGGGCCATTAGCCTAGTACATACCTATGAATCTATATAAGTATAAGAAATTGAATGGGGGTGGGGATTCTGCCCGTAGAAAGGTGCATGTAGTCACTACATATAATGCATTTAGTGAGCAAGTTATTGATATTATTAAGTACTACAGGTTTTTTTTTTATGAAGTTTAAAGAATTTGTAAATAGCATGGGCAATATCCCTATGGTTTCTTTTAAGAGGGGATGTAATAGTAAAGACATTATTATACAGAGTAAGTTCATCATGCCTGGTAACAGTCTATATAAAGAACTTAGATTCATGGGAACTTTTAAGTGCTTAACTTTTAACTTTTAAGGCTGCTCAAATTGCAAATATATTGTGAGAACTTTTAATAGAATTAATGGTTTCTCCTTTAGGCCTAATGGAAGATATTGCTATAACATGGAGGGGATTGTGTATGCCCTGAGATACTGTTGATGTCTGTTTTACATAGGGGACAGTAAGAGAACTTTTAAGATTAGATTGCAGGAGCATATAAGGAACATAAAGATGTTTAACTTGAGAGCCCTCTTGCTGTACATTTTAAATTGCATCATAAGAGTGACCCAGAAGCTTGTGGGGTACTATTCAGGAAAAAAAATATTTCTTACGATGAATGTTTAAATGTCAGAAGAAAACAACTATATAAAGAGACAATTTTTATTTTAAAATATGGAACTCTGACCCCTGCTGGTTTCAATACAGACTGCAACTGGAAATCTTATAATTTAAATTCTTTGGATTGTTCATGTGCTTGTAGCAAATAGTATTTAAGATGTTTTTGATATAAAGTTTTTAACTCCTTGAAGGCTGTTTGAGCTGAGGCACTAGAGTTTGGGATTCAAGCTTTTTATAAATAAATATTTGTGGGGATTCCACTGGCTTTTGTTGTTTTATATAGTGTTTTACAGTTTTGGATGGTGCAGTGGTGCAACTGTAGCACTGTCACCTCAGAGCAGCAGATTCTCCAGTTCAATTCTTGGCTGGGGTGCCTTCTGTGTGGAGTATGCATGTCCTCCCTGCCTTTGTGTGGGTTTCCTCCCACATTACAAAGACATATCTGGAACATTTCTCTTTGGGCCTCTGCTGAAAATTGGGTTTGTTCCAAGTTGTACTTTCTAGGTAAACAAATGTTAAAGCAATAATTACAGTTTGCTGCTTTTGGTGGTGTTGTAAAACATTAATCATACTTTCACAATTAGTCTGGACAAACCTTAACATATGAGTCTGATAATTCAAGATTTTGAAAATCAAAGCTTTAGAAGCATGCAGTTATCCCCCATACTTAACAATATTCGTATCCTCATAAGGAATAGTAGGACTGGAATTAACTAAGAGTTTAGTGGCAGAAAGATTAAAGCTACAGTTGCTGGATCAGATTTTGGAAGAGACTATAAAAACTTAAAAACTGAGGAACTTTATCTATCTGCCGTTTCAGGGTCAGTGGAATGACTGTCAAGAAAACTGCAGGCAGTAAGACATACATCCTCCAAAGCTGACAAAACTAAACAAAATGGTGCAGGGTCTAGAAATTCCTCCTGTAACAGCTGATAGTATTTTTCTAGCAATGGGAAACCTCAATGTTCTCCCACTGAAAATACTAGCACATTCTAGAAATAGTCAAAGAGAAAGAGATTCCCCCTACACAGGTAAAATAAGAAACTGAGCTCTCCTCCGAGTCTAAATCAGAAATCTGTGGAGAAATCCCATTGTTCTTTCCTTCACCCTCTTTTCCAGATTCAGAATCTTGAATCTCTTCAGAAAAGGAGGTATCCTTTCTTTTATCAAAAACTGATTTGCAAGAAGGGTCATGGCCTGAATTAAACGCTGAGGCAGACTCAGTAAACTACTCCTGTCTAAGGAAATTTGAAGTGTAGTAGATGCACATTTCATTTTCTGTTTCTTTTTGACTGGAAAAATGGGACCAGCAGTGTTACTAAAGGCATCAGCAGCTTCTACAGTGATGGGTACAATATTCTGACAAAGCAAATTCCCTGTTCTTGTTACTAGGACTGAGAAAAGTGGCTTTACATTGCTCACTGAGGGGACCTCAACAGCCACAGAGGCCATGGCTAACCCCTGGTCCTTGCTGGCTGTATGTGCCACACCAGAGGGGTCTGGGGTAAAAGATGAATGGTCTGAGGTACAGCTAATGGCCATAGCAGAATAAACCACCTGAATCTAAGGCCACATGCTATGATGGCAAAGGGTGTTTGCTTAACTTTTTCTTTTTGTGGCTGGAAGAAGGACCAACCATGGGACTGACAGATTATTCCATGATCAAGGCAAAAATGGTGCCTCTTTCCCATGTAAAACAAGCAGTAAATGTGGGTAAAAACAAAAAGTATTTAAAAGTCACTGTTTGTCACGTGACAGCGGGTAAAAAGCACTTTAAAACACTTTGCCAGCCACACAAAGTAAAATAAATGCAGTTTCTCCACAGAAGAAATGTTTTTCAGATACTTCAAATAACTACAGAAAAACAAGAATGCTACCATTTAAAAGTACAGAGCAGTCTTGTGACAGTCCGTTAAAACCCAAACTTCAAGCTTTAAAATAACTTTCCTGAAGAGGAAAGTATCAATAATAAACAATTTCTTAAATGGAAGTTTCTTCCCCAAAGAGAACTTTCCTGCCCAGCAAAGGAACAGCACAAGCTGACTGCCAATCCTTGATAGCCTCAGAGGAATGCACTGTTTGACAGAGGTAAAGCTTTGAAGAGCTTGGTGCCCAAACTTGTCTTTTTCATCAGCTCAGCTTGAGTGGTGCCTATAAGCTTTGGAAGCTGGCTGGCTGTTATACCCTGGCAGGATATAACCTGTATAGATAAAGCTACTGCAGCGGTGATCAATACAACGTACATCAACTAGGAACATAACACATATAAAAAATGCTCAAACTAGGCATGGAAGAAAGTCACAGTAGAGGAGTAGCTAGGACATTTGGAGCAGAGAGTGAGACCCTCATATGGTGGCCCCCAAGCAAAAAAAAAAAAAAAATTTGAACAAGGGTGGGAAAAAATGGCAACTTTTCATAAAAACATAGACCAACAGGCTCAAAAACATGACCAAACAGGAAGTTTTATTGAACGTTTAACACATTATTTTCTGAGTTAATCATTTAATTGTCACATAATGCATAACCAAACACAATGCAGCTTTAGCAATTTAAAGAAACCACAAAGATATTAACAATAAATCAGAACTCAGCACAACCCATACCTGTTTGCAGGTACAGTTCAAATGCCAACATCAGCATAACAAATTATATTATTAATAGCTTTGTAAATATGAGCTGCAACACAGAAAAAAAATGAACTAACTGTGGCACAGACAGAAAAATCATTACCCAAGGGAGGTGCAGCTAAGATATACATCATGACCCTTCTATATATGTGTAAGAGTCCCTATCAATTGTGAGTTTTCAGACACTCAAAATTCATATGGTCGAGACCATATGATTGAGTTTTTGAAAACCCAAAGCTTTTGAATGGAGATCACAGAAATGTGCGGATTAGGAACTTTACCCTTTTCCCTACTGTAGTGCAATCTCACTATTGGTATATATAATTTTTAGGGGATGTAGGGGGCTCAGACTCCCACCCGGGGGGTGCAGGGGCCCCTGCAAAAATGTAAAAAAAGGTTGATTTTTGTGGGGGGTTTTTTATGTTTAAGTTTTCCATCACTCGATCATATAGCCTTCACCGTATGAATTTCGAGTTTCTGAAAATTCAATCATCTGACATAGACCCATGTGTGTATATATATATATATATATATATATATATATATATATATAAATGTATACTGCACTAAAAAAGTTTAGTGTGCATTGCAACACCATTTGTACCTGAAGTTCACATCATATTGACAGCTAGTCGGTGCTAGTTCATTGAACACAGGCACATCTACACAGCAATGTGTGGTTTACTGTCTGCTAACAGCATGCCCCAGTGGCATAATAAGACATTTGACACTTCAACAGTCTGTATTTGCTGTTTAGCAACATGGGTGTGCTCTACTAGACAATATAGTCTGTACCTCTGAGTGCCTTATTTCAGTTATAAAATGACGCCCAAATCTAACAAATAAAGATAAATGCAAAGTGTAAGCAAGTAAGCAACAGTAGAAATCCAAAATTAGTGACAAAAAAAAAGAAAAAAAAATGGTCCCTTAGATTAAATTGTTTCTGACAGTATGAGCCATAATGGATTTATTTCAGAAGCACAAGGTTCAGGGTTTGAGTCTTACCTTTGGGATGGGAAATTTGGCTAGGCTTAAAGTGCCCCCCCCCCCCCACACACACACACACAAACACACAATTATTTTTTAATACAGAAAACACACCATGATAGGTACATAGCCAGCTCTCATGCTAGTCATCAATAAAGGAAGTGCCTGACCTAAAACTTTAATTGCAACATACATTTTACAAAAGCCCAGCAATAATCATAAATATCAAGTTCAATAACTATTTGTGTACTGCATTACATAAACCTATCCAGTTTATGATAATCTTCAGCTGCTTAAACACTGAAGGAAAAAAGATTTCCAAAGTCCTACACAAATGTCTGGGTCAAATATACAGCATAATACTTTGGGCAGCACAATTTGCTATTCTGCAAATCTGCAGTAATCGTGACTATTTCAAGGTACTGTAATGGAGACCTCAAGGAGCTGTTAAGAATACAGCATACAGTGAGACCTCGTTTTGGATTGATTTTTCTCCTTAGTTCACCAAGGCAACAAATGGACTTTTCAGAGTATTAAGCAACATGTACTGAATACTTAGCCCTGGCCCCTGACCATTCCCCTTAGCTGTCCAGACTTTCATGTCATAAAACTTGTGTTTTTTTGGCAAATCAGTGAGGACTGATCTCATACTTTCTATGTCTACATAGGAGCAATATTTAAAACCTGTCCCTATTTTTGGGCCTTTGACTCCATTATTTTAGGCTTTGTCCAGATTGCCTGTGCTAAGAGGTTGAGAGGTATGGCCCCAACACCGTTTTCATGAGAGACAGAGACATATGTCACTTTTTTCAATTACCAAGAAGAGACTAGTAATATAAAACAATCTGTCCAAGTATGCACAAGCACCAAAATGAAACATTTCCCATCAATGACCCCTTCAGCAGTTTGTCCGCACCAACATGGATCATTTTCCTCCGATGATCCCTTCAGTAGTTTGTCCATACATGTATGCACAAGCCACAAAATTATCTAGTAAGTAACCTTACTTAACTGAGAGACTTGTAGTTTTTTTCTGCCATAGTCTTTCTCCCCATTCACCATATGCACACACAGAGAGTGATTTCAGTTGAGAAAAAGGTAAATCTCTCAGCTCACTATGGGCACCAACAATGTAGCCCAAGACGCTATCTTTCTTGCACCATGGCATCACCCCCTCTACCTGCACAGCCAATCACAGATCTTTTTTGAGAGGTACAGAAGCAAGATGATGTAAGCAAGGGTGGGATACACATAGGAGAGTCTTGGACATACAAACTGCTCTTTCTCTTAAGAGGTATTTGACTACAAATATTGTTTTTATTTTACATTAGCAAGTTACTCCCTGGACAAGACAGTCCCTGTGGCCATTGCTCCATTTTCCCCATCCTAGCTACGTTACTAAGTCACAGAGTAACTGAATCAGCATAATAGTCCTAGTCTCTAAACTTGATGGAAGCATTATATTCTGCAATGAATTTAGCAAACTAAATAGCATTTCAATGTTTGATAGCTTCCCTATGCCCAGAATTCAAAGGTAGGTGTGTGTGTGTGTGTGTGTGTGTGTGTGTGTGTGTGTGTGTGTGTGTGTGTGTGTGTGTGTGTGTGTGTGTGTGTGTGTGTTTGTGTGTGTGTGTGTGTGTGTGTGTGTGTGTGTGTGTGTGTGTGTGTGTGTGTGTGTGTGTGTGTGTGTGTGTGTGTGTGTGTGTGTGTGTGTGTGTGTGTGTGTGCGTGCAAGCATTTTTGTGTGTATATATGGATGAATGGATGAGTGTGTGAGTGTGATCAGGTGAGTGGGAGGCTATGTGTGGGTGTGAGTGCGCGCGCGCATGTGTGTGTGTGTGTGTGTGTGTGTGTGTGTGTGTGTGTGTGTGTGTGTGTATGTGTGTGTGTCTGTGCATTTGCGTGTGCATGCATTTGTGTGTGGATACATGTGTGTGTGTGTGTGTGTGTGTGTGTGTGTGTGTGTGTGTGTGTGTGTGTGTGTGTGTGTGTGTGTGTGTGTGTGTGTTCATGTGTCTGTGATGGGGTGGTTGTCCGACCTCCTCACACCCCTAAACTAACAAGCATAATGGGTGGAGGGAAACATTAGCCAAGGATATTACTTCAGTGTGACAGTAGCAGCTTAACACTGTGGGGATAAAGGGTGGGGGAGCACTTGCTACTAGGTATACTACATCTGTGCAATACCAATTTTCTAAAACTATTGGAAATGGGGGATGTGGATGTACTAGCCACTAGGCAAACTGATTTCTTGTGCAGAGGACTGTGGGACATGTATGAAGACTGTGAGTGTGCATGTGTGTGTGTGTGTGTGTGTGTGTGTGTGTGTGTGTGTGTGTGTGTGTGTGTGTGTGAGAGAGTGACTGCAGGGGGAGGAATGCCTATGCCCACAGTATGTTGCCACAGCAGTTAGCTACCATGAATTGCATGATGTTCTTCGTGTTTCACTTTTGCAGTCATTACATTTGGGTTATCCTGCTGGCAGGTTGCCCTCAGTCAGCCTGAATTCCAAAGTCTTGGGACCTGCGTCAGTTGCTGTCACCTCTTCCCTGATGTCAGGTCGTCAGGGGTATAAAAGATGCAGCCGACGCAATTTTAGTCAAGTCTTTCTTGCTGCGCGGTGCCCAAAGCAGAAGCAGTTCGCAAGTGCCGGTCGGCCAACTCTTGAGATTTTCGTGTTCGAGTTTCAGATCCGAAGTCTTCATTAAAAGTTAAGTATCCCATTGGGGAAACTTTTTTCTTGCTCCAGACCAATGTCATAAAAAGTTAATAATTGCATTTCTTGTAGGAAGCAAATACCTCATAAGGACTTTCATTCTTAATGTATTCCTTGCCTCGGCCCTGACCATGACGTTGCTAGTTGTCGGTTTTGTGCTAGATTTAACCAACGCACTATTAAGCGTCGGTACAATTTTGCATTAAGCTATTTTGGGCGAAGATTTAATTATACAATGTCGTTGGATAGCCATCCGACTACCGGAGTTCACAAAAAACGCAAAGAAAAAGACAGGCAACCGAGGTCTAAAACCAAAGACGAAGCTTCTCCTAAGCAGGTTGCCGGTCCGCCGGTTCTCAGTGAGGCACTTTCACAGCTGCTGACGCCCGCTACTTTAGAGTCACAGGCCGCTACCAACTCCCACGTGGAGTCGGCCAGGCCACAGGAAACTCAAGGTATTGGAGCCTCGGAGATTATTCCCTCAGATGGGTCCGGAGCTGCTGAGCAGGCATCAGCTTCTGAGGGTGTACTCAGACCTAAACAATTATATATTAAACCGACTTCAAAGACAAAGGCTAAAGCACCTTTAAAGACAAAGAAGCAAGTTCACCAGCCACAAGGACAGGCCTCCATGCCCAAAAAACAGATGCTCAAAATGGCCAAAGACTTAATTACCTTGATCAGGGGTTCCCATCCCCCTCCTGATAAGAGGCCTAGGCAAGAGACAGACTATGAATCTTATCAGGTTTCCATTTCTTCTGATTCCTCTTCTGATCAGGAATATTCTCTTCCCCCCTATGAGGATTCTGATGCTGAAGAATCAATTCCTTCAGCTTCTTTTCCTGAGGACTACTCTTTTGGGGAAACCTTGCATACCATGAGGGATCACTTCCAATGGGAGAGCCAAGATTTTTCAGAATCTAAGAAAAGGCTCAGATACTTCCTTTTACTTCCTCAACACAGGCCTCTAGCTATTCCACCCGTGTTGGACATTGTAGATGATGTGTTCTCGGAGTCCAATCTGACCCCTGACTCCTTACCTCCAGCTCCTGTTAAGCAAGACAGATACTACAGGGTCCCTGACTCTCAAAAATTCCTTTTCAAAAATCCTACTGCAGACCCAGAAACTATTTCTCAGGGTCCAAAAGGGGTCAAGTCTTCTACTGCAAAAAACCCTACCCCCTCTGATAGGGATTCTAGGGCTCTGTATAGATGGGGAAAAAAGATTTACACATCTGCTACTTTGGCTGTAAGGGCCTTAAATTGCCAGTTTCATATGCTCAAATATCACGATATATCATGACATTGCTTACACAGAAAATTATGGTAAATTCTGAATGTGCAGAAAACAAAGAAATAAAGGATTTATTGCATGCAGCTGAACAAGTTGGAAAGCATACTTTGCAATGTGGTTTTAATTCTCTCCTGCAGGGCCGCTGTTACAGGTTCTGTCATTAGGAGGCATGCTTAGTTAAAAGAACAAAATCTGCCTGACCATGTTAAAGCAAAATTATTAGATGCCCCTTTACAACATGATACCTTGTTTGGTGTTAAGGCAGAAGAGGTGTTGAAGAAAATGGAAGACAAAACTAAATCTATACAAACGGCCAAGGATTTCTTACAGGTACAGCCACATAGATTTAGCAGACACTGGCCTACAAAGAATTGGTCCTTTCCAGTCTCAGACAGACCTCAAAGGGGCAGATCCAGATGCCCTAGAGGCAGATCACAGCCGCAAGGATCCTACAGGTCTAAGCAGTGGAATGCCTCTACCTCCAAAGGTGGAGAGGACAAATTACAATCATACAGGAAACAGCCCCAATGACTTTCCCCTGCCTGCACCAAGGACTTATCTTCTGGCAGCACCCTTAGGGAGAAAACTAGCACTTTTTTCTCAAAATTGGCACATTATAACCCAGGACAAATGGGTTCTAGACATAGTGTCTCAAGGCTACAAGTTTCATTTCCATACCCTACCAAAGGCAAACGGTTGGCCAGACCTGCCAAAAAATCAATGGGCAGAGGCTCAAAAACAAGTCGCAGCTTTCATGGACATGAGGGCTATTCAACAAGTGCCTCAACAAGAGCAGGGACAAGGATTTTACTCAAGACTGTTCTTGGTACCGAGAAAGGACCAAGCATGGAGACCAATACTGGACCTATCTATTCTAAACACTTTCCTGGATATAACAAAATTCAAGATGCTGACCTTGCAGCAGCTTCTGCCCCTGCTGGGCAGCAAGGCTTGGCTCGTGACTTTAGACCTAAAAGAGGCATGCCTGCATGTCCCAATCAGACAAACATGCAGAAGATTCCTCAGATTCAAGGCTGGCTCAAAGCATTGCCAATTCTCTGCACTGCCCTTTGGCTTATCTACTGCGCCCAGGGTCTTCACAAAGTGCCTGGCACCAGTAATTGCATGCTGCAGACAAAGAGGAATACAAATATATCCTTACTTGGATGGTTGCCTCATGCAAGCAGAGAACAAGGACATTCTACTACAGCATCTGATGTTTGTGATAAGACTTTTAACATGCCTAGGGTACACAGTCAACAAAAAGAAATCAAAATTAGTACCCTCTCAAGAGATAATATTCCTGGGTGCAAGCTTAAATACAACTGCCCAGATGGCTTATCTCACTCCAGACAAACGAAGGCAACTGACTACCTATTTCAAAGAAATGGCAACAAAGGCCCAGTTATCTGCAAGAAAAATTCTGCAGGCTTTGGGCTTCATGGCATCCTGCATCTTACTAATTCCATATGCAAGACTGCACATGAGGAAAATTCAATGGTACCTAAAAAGTGTTTGGACGCAACATTGCCACAGTCTGGAGACAATGATTACTCTCATTCCCTGCCTGCAACAGGAGTTTCGATGGTGGGAGAAGGCTTGTCACCAGAACAAGGGACAGCCATTCACATTACCCCCAGTCAGGCAGACACTAACAACGGATGCATCAGATTATGCCTGGGGGGCACACATGGCAGGAAGAGACATTCAGGGCACCTGGTCCACAAACCAAAAGCATCTACATATCAATCAAAAAGAGATGCCAGCTGTTCAAAATGTCCTGACAGCCTTCAAGGACCTACTTCATCCGGGACAACTACTGATAAAGACAGACAACACCAAGGTCATGTGGTACATAAACAAGCAGGGGGGCACTCATTCTTATCCCCTGTGCAGACTAGCCATGGCTTTATGGGACACATCATTGACTTACCAAGTTCATCTGCAGGCACAATTCCTGCCAGGAAAGGAAAACACTCTGGCAGACGAACTAAGCAGAAACCTCATGGATCCCCACGAGTGGCACCTGGATCCACAAGTCTTCAGTATGATAGCAAGAAATGGGGACGCCCAGACATAGATCTATTTGCCTCCCCTCAAAACAATCAACTAAACAGATTCTGCACAAGGACTTATCACAGACAAGCTTGGAAAGTGGACGCCTTATCTTTCAACTGGACAAACCTATCAGTATATGCCTTTCCTCCACTACCTCTCCTCCCCAAGGTACTCCTAAAGGTCAGGCAGGAGAAACAAAAATTATTCTGATTGCCCCAGACTGGCCATGCCAGTACTGGTATCCGATCTTAAGGAACTTGTCCCAATGCCCAGCCTGGACCTTACCTCAAATACCTCATCTACTGTCCCAACAAAACAATCAGATTCTGCACAGCCAACTCAGGACCCTAAACCTGGCAGCATGGCAGATAATGTAGCCATACAAACCACACCTCTAAGTAAAGCTGTGATGGATGTCATTTTAGAAGCCAGAAGGCCTAGTACTAGAAACTCCTATGCAGGGAAATGGAAGAGATTTTTGCGCTTGGAACCAAGCTCAAGGAACTGATAGAGCTGTCCCAAACATTCCTCAGATTTTGCAATACTTAACTGAGATGCTGGACAAAGGCCTATCTTTCTCATCAATTAAAATCCATGCCTCTGCCATTTCAGCTCATTACAATACAGAGCCACCACTCTTTTATCATCCTTTATTAAGGCAGTACCTCAGAGGAGCCAAAAACTTATGGCCTCCAAGGAGAACGCCAATACCTGCATGGGACCTCAATTATGTCTTGGAAAAACTCACCTTACTTCCTTCTGAACCAGCTGCTACTGCAGATATAAAATTCTTATCTTGGAAAACAGCTCTGCTCCTAGCAATAACTTCTGCAAGACGAGTTTCAGAGCTACAGGCTCTAATGGCCGTGGAACCCTTTACCTTTTTTTATCCAGACAGGGTCTCTCTGAGAACAAACCCTACATTTATGCCTAAGGTGGTATCCAGTGTAGCCCTTAACCAAACTATTCATTTGCCAACTTTTTATCCAAATCCACAGAACAAGGGGGAGAAAATTCTGCATTCTTTGGACGTACACAGACAACTTAGATTCTACCTGGACAAAACTAAAGTTTTCAGAAAGACAGAAAAATTACTAGTGGCATATGCCACAGCATCACAAGGAAAGACTATCTCCAAGCAGACTGTTTCAAAGTGGATAGGTCACTGCATTTGTTTCTGCTACTCACATGGCAAACTAGTGCATAAGGGCATTAGTCCACATTCAACCAGAGCTGCAGCCACTTCTGCAGCCTTTCTCAGGGGAGTACCAACCAAAGACATTTTAGAGGCTGCCACTTGGAGTTCAGTGCATACCTTTACAAAACATTACAATCTGGCTCTTTACTCTAAATCCAGGGCAGGCTTTGCCACTGCAGTTCTGCAGGGCCTCATAGCCGCTCCTAGTGCTATTTAGCTCCAGCCCCCCAACCATAGCTTTGGGACTCAACCCAAATGTAATGACTGCAACAGTGAAACAAGAAGAACATAGTACAGTTGTGTACATGTACCATAAATGTAGATGTTCGAGTGTATTCACTGTTGCAGTCCAGGTTACCCACCTGCCATCCCCCTTATTTTTGCTGGAACTTATCTTACTTCTCTAATCTATACAACCTAGGTGGTGTATTTGCTTATAGATGAAGGTAAAGCTTATTTCTGGTGCATGTATGTTTTATTTATATACATTTAGCCTACCCTTTTGGGGACACCTGACATCTGGGGCAAGAAAAACTGAATAAAATGGCGTCGGCTGCATCTTTTATACCCCTGACAACCTGACGTCAGGGAAGAGGCTACAGCAACCGACGAAGGACCCAAGACTTTGGAATTCAGGCCGACTGAGGGCGACCTGCCAGCAGGATAACCCAAATGTAATGACTGCAACAGTGAATACACTCAAGCATCTACATTTATGGTAAGTGTACACAACTGTACTTTTTTCCTAGTTGTGGCATACATATCTCCGAATCACAAAATACAATTGTCGTCTGAGCAGAATATGGCTCGTGTTAGGTCCTTTAATGAATCCCCACATATGTATTAGCCAAGCACTGAGTACCTATATATGCTTATTAAGAGGAAGTAGCTTGGAGAAGTTGAATTAGGAAATTTATTTCACAGCTAGGTTCAAAAGTGACTGAGCTGGAACTTGGCCAGTAGAACAAAAAGGCATGGAGATGAGGGCCCGGTCAAGGCCCACTTGTGGATTAACGTTGTAAATCTTTCTATGTCACCCAACTTACAGGTAAGGGTGTAGTATCCAGGTCCAAGGAAGCTATAATTAATACCACTTGACTCAGCCCTTATCAGACCCATCAATGAGTACAATGCCCCCTTTGGCATGTACTAAACATTTGCAACAGTTGGAATGCTCACAAAAGTTCCTCATCAGGAGAATCCTGGGAATGAATACTCTGTCCTACACAGATTGCCTAAAGGCCCTGTTTCTGTACTCAGTATCTTACAGGCTCCTGAGAGGTGATCTATGCCTGGGTTAAAAGGCCTCCTCAGATCCAGCTCAGATGGACCTTTTGAACATGCACAAAACAAACAACACTAGAAACCCTAGATCCAAGGATTTGAACTTCCCTTTTGACATAAATAGAACACCCTGGAAGGAAAGATATGTGACTCACAGGATTCTTGTGTTATGGAATAGGTTCCCCATTCATATGAACTAGAGTTCATCCCTGACCCTATTCAAATGAAGCCCTGATCTTTGGATGGGAAATTGCAAATTCACCCCCAGTGTGATTCCCATGTCTCTGATGGACAGATGCCATCAGTAAGTATAATGTTTATCCAATTAACACCTCCCCAAAAAGTCCTTTAGATTCTTCCATACTAGCATACTCCCCCTCATAATAGATACCAAATACAGTATGCTCAGAGAAAACACTGGTTTGGGGTGCACGGCTAGGCTTATAAAGGTCCTAGTGGTTGTTAGACTAGTAACAACCTATGAGCCTATGGAAGAATCACTGAAATATAAAGCTCTGTTTAGGGTCTGGTTGTGGTCTACAACCTTGGTCTTTTAAAGACAGCTTATTCATTGAGGTACAGTGAGACTGTAATACTGAAGTTGAAAAGTAAATAGAGGTACTGTTCTGTTTTGACTCAAGACAAGCTCACTATTATTTTGATTTTTCCTGTGTCTCTATGAAAAAATAAAGCCATGTTTTATGTAAGTCTTGCCTCTTGTATTTCCTTGAACACTACAATCTCTCTCTCTCTCTCTGTATATAAATATATATATATATATATATATATATATATATAATGTATATATAATGTATATAATATATATATATATATATATATATATATATATATATATATATATATATATATATATGGATATATATGCTTGTGTGTGTGAAAGACAAAATACAAAAAGACTGGGATCTGAAATAGTGAAGAAAAAAATCAACTTCTGATAATCAAAATTTAAAAAAAAAAATCACATTTTCAGGGGGATTACTTCTCAATACACCTCATAGCCCCTCTATTTAATTATACTAAATCTGAGACTGCACTAATACGGATAAATCTATCTACCTATCTATCTCACTGTCTATACACACATACCTATACATATACACACTATATATATATATATATATATATATATATATATATATATATATTGATTTACGACAAATTATTGAACACTTACTTTATCAAATGCATTTCATCTAATCCACTTCTTTGAATCTCATTATATCAAACTCCTGGAAATATGAAAATGAAACCCTGGGAAAGGAACCACCCAACCACCAGGACAAAACAACAAACAGAAAAACAAAAATACCCCCCAAATGGGGAGCTTTGCCTCCCACATCCCCCGATGTGGAGGGCTCTGTTCCCCAAACCCCCCCTAATTAAATATACCAACTTCAAGACTGCACTACAGTGGAGGAGGGGCAAAGTTCACCATGGTGACCAAGTGGTTCCTTTCCCAGGGTTTCCTTTTCATAGTTCCAGGAGTTTGATATAATGAGAGTCGAAGACATGGAGTCAATGAAATGGGATTTGATAAAGTAAGTGTTCAATAATTTGCAGTAGCGCCATATGTATATATGTATATATATGTGTGTGTGTGTGTGTGTGTGTGTGTGTGTGTGTGTGTGTGTACATATACATGCATACATATGCATGTATATAAGCAGTTCTCAAATCTCTCACAGTGAAGTAAAATCTTGTTTGCTATATCATAGCTCAGTCGCATATATGCATCTAAATACTTTTGAAAGTCTTTTCGTCTTCCTGTAGATAGCAGGTATGCAGAAGGTATATTTTCATGCATAAAATAACACTGAAGTGATAACTAACAGCACTTGCTGAAACAAGTTTAGAACTGTTGGCATTAAGCTTCAGTTTAGTTTGATATTGTTAGTACCAGCACTACTAGGCTATAACTCATACCATACTTTTCGGCCACAGAACCCGGACCGAAACACAAAAGGTGGGGGTGTATCCATATTTGTCAAGGATACCCACACCTCCAGGTTAGTGGCACAGCACAATGCCTCAGAGATCATCCATGTGCAACTAACAATGGGCAAAACTGCAATTCAAATTGTAGCTTGCTACAGATCACCCACTATGACCCAGGACCCCCATTCCACGTTTCTGGAGACACTGGAAAATATGAAGGTCCTAACAAACGCCCTAATATCAGGTGATTTCAATTACCCAAATGTTAACCGGGAGAACTACTCAAGTACTAACTCCCTCGCCCAACGCTTCCTAGAATTTATAAACTCGAATGCCCTGGATCAACTGGTCAACAGCCCCACCAGAGGTGACAACATATTGGACCTGGTCATCATCAACATGGGCGACCGGTGTTCTACACCTGATGTCAAACCCTCGCTGGTTTGATCAGACCATAGACTAATCACTCTGGATATCCACATTCTGCCCCCACCCCCAGTCAAGGAAACCACCGTGAAAAACTTTCCAAACACAAACTTCACGTTACTTAAGACCAAGGTGGAAAGGTTCACAGGCCCCATGCTAAAGGGCAATGCTGTCCAAGCTGCTGAATCCCTTACAAAGGCACTCTATGAGCACCTGCAAGAATGCATGGATCATGCTATCCCAAGCAAAACCAAGACTCACTCCTCCAAGACAAGGAAACCAGTCTGGTGGACCCCTGCCATAAACAAGCTATACAATAGAAGGAGGAAACTAGTGCAGAAAAGAGTAAAATCCCAAGAAGGAAAGACATCTCTGATTAGTATCAGCAAGAAACTACGATCCCTCATAAAATCATCCATTGCTAGCTTCGAAAGACAAAATTGCCAAGGACTCCAAAGATAACCACAAAGCGTTCTTTAGCTATGTCAAGAACCTAGGTGGAAACTCTCAGATCTGCTCTGAGTTAGTGCATAATGGCACAAAATACACTGAACCGACTGATATTGCCAACATTCTGGCAGACAGGTTTAGTGCAAACTTCACCCCCTAAAGGGCCCATAACCATACAAGAAGAATGTAGTGCCCTGGCAATCACTAGCACACATTAAAACAGCCCTATCCAAAGCCAAAAATACAGATTCAATGGGACCAGATGGTGTCCCAGGCTGTGTCTTACAAGAGCTCCAAAATGAACTAACCCCTCACCTAAACACATTGTTCAAACTCAGCATCTCTACAGGCTATGTACCCATAGAGTGGTGCACAGCAACAGTTATCCCACTCCACAAAGATGGAGCCACAACGGACTCCGGGAACTATTGCCCTATAAGCCTGACTAGCCTAGTCTGCAAGGCTATGGAGCGCATCATCATGGAATTCATTAACGGAACCTTCAAACATTGGACCCTACCCAGTTTGGTTTTGCTAAGGTACAGATCATGCCTTCTAAACCTGGTGGACTTCTTTGAGACAGTTACCAAGGCTTTAAATGAGGGAAAGGAGGTCCACACAGCCTACCTAGACTTTGCAAAGTCTTTTGGCACCATTCAAACTCACCAGCCTGAACATAAACCCCTATGTCACGAGATGGGTTGCCAATTGGCTCATGGATAGCACCCACACAGTGAGAGTTGCAGGCTCTAGGTCTGACTCTAAACCAGTTACAAGTGGCATCCCCCAGAGCTCAGTCCTGGGAACCCTCCAGTTCGGTATATACTTCTCAGAGGTACAGGCAAGCATAGGAGGACTATGGCTGACCAAGTTCACAGAAGATTGCAAACTGGGGGCCATAATTGACTCTCCAGCTGATGCAGACATCCTCCAGAAGGGTCTCACTGAGATGGATACCTGGTGTCAAAATCATGGCCTCAAGCTAAATGCCAAAAAGTACATAATCATCCCCTTTGGAAAAAACAAAGTACCCATGAACTATCACATACATGGTAGTCCCCTAAATACAGAAACTGTAATAAGGGATCTGGGGACCCAAGTAGATAGTAATCTCTCGTTTGATAATCATATTGCCAAGGTGGTTAGAAAATCCTTCTATGTGGCCCACCTAATCACAAAAGGGTTCGCATCTAGAACAAAAGAGGTTATTGTGCCCCTCTACTCATCACTCATCAGACCCATCATAGAGTACAATGCCCCATTTGGGATGTACCTTACAAGACACCTGAAACAGCTGGAAAGACTACAAAGTACCTCACCAAGAGGATTACTGGCCTCAAACATATGCCCTATGCAGCCCAACTGAAGAAACTCCAGCTGTACTCGGTTGCATACCGCTTACTCAGAGGTGATTTCTGCCTGACATACAAGACCATGTCTAAACCAGAATTGATGGACATGCTCCACCTAAAAAAAAACAAATCCCCAAGAGCCACACGCCTTAGGGATCTAAACCTCACTACAGTGATAAATAGGACATGCTGGAGGGATAGATTCCTATCCCATAGACTCCCCATGCCTTGGAACAGGATTCCAATATACATTAGGCAGAGCCCCTCACTAACACTCTTTAAGAGAAACCTTGACAAATGGATGGGAAACAGACAATTTACCCCGGGGATCACTGCAGTGGCTCTGCTGGACAGAGGCACAGGGAACTAATGTCTCTGCTGGACTGAGGCACAGGGAACTAACCTAAGGGGGCGGTGAAAGTCAACACATTCTGGCTAGGCTTATAGATGCCCTTGGGCAGATAGCCTAGTACTTACCTATGAACCCATGAACCTACCCAAATAAACTGTAATACATCTGAAAGATAAACATTATTAGTAGTTATTGTGTTAGATTTATAGGAGAATTTCTTTTTTTTTAATTGTTTTTTATTAAATCTTCATATTTTAAACCATATAGATATACCGACTGTTATAAAATGAAACAAATCATCTTAACATTTTTCATTATTTTTATGCATTATTTATATTTTCTTTTTGACAGTTATAACTCTGAAATTACATAAATTGCTGAATACTGCCTTCCATTAAACTCCATTCCTCCTTCTGAACATTAATCTGCATATGTTGTTCCC
Source organism: Protopterus annectens (assembly GCF_019279795.1). Taxonomy (NCBI): domain Eukaryota; kingdom Metazoa; phylum Chordata; order Ceratodontiformes; family Protopteridae; genus Protopterus; species Protopterus annectens. Next base: position 807,296,139 of record NC_056727.1, read on the forward strand.
ACAAATTCCATTTTTTCTATATACTTTGCTCCTTCTGTTTTGTAAAAATTCCACCTCTAGATCTTTTATCTCATTTACAATATTCAGTACTTCAGTTACAGTTAGTTTAGAATTTGATTTCCATACTCTAGTAATTGCTTTTTTGTCAGCCAATAACATTAACAATTTCGAGGCAATTCAGATCCTATATCCCCTGCTCAAAAGACTCATTTCCTTAGTTTCAACCATTTTCTTCCCCAGTATTTCCAACAAATAATTCAGTAGGTTTTTTTTGTCTGCGAGCTTGTTACTCCCCCATCAAAAAAAAAAACATGCTTACAGTTACCTCTGTCTTTCCTATCACACTTTCAGCATTTGGTATCTACCTGAGGAAAATTTCTCTGAAGTCGGCTTGGGGTATAAAATACCTATGCAAATACATCTAAGAAAAAATCCTAAACCTTCTGAATGTATGGCTTACCTGAGAGACAAACAGATATCCTTCCATCGCTCCTTCGTAAACTGCCTTTCCATTCTCTATTCTCATTATTTTTTAAACTCCTCTAATAGATAGCCAGCTTTGAGGAAATGGCCAATATACTAGTGACTACTGCAGAACTGATATTAAATAAGCTGTTATTTGTTTGGGGAAGTAAAGAAAGAAGTAATATGTTTTACTGAAATGTTGGTAAACTATCTCGTATCATGCTAAAGTAGTTGTGAGAAAGATTTGAGATGTTTTTTATTTAAAGACTATGCATCTAGAACTGAGACAGTAGAAAGTAAACACTTAAAGGTAGCCACAATTTTGCAAATATGCCAGCAAATGCATTGCTTCTTAAATGCTAGCATAACTTAAGAAAATCTGAAATTATAAGGGAAGTTGGAAAAAACAGAATGAGTACTTAGTTACCCACAGTTTGGTTAAGGAAGATACCTACAGACAGAGTAAGTTACAGGACTCTGAACTTATTGTAGAACTACACGAGCATGCCTCTCAACTTGGAAACATCAAAACTCTGGACAAAGGCCCATGAAAAATAGGTACAAATCTGTATGCTGATTAACATAAAATCTACATGCATAATTATATAGCACCACCCACTCCAATGTAATTGTGGGATGCCAACTTTCAAATGCAGACTGAAAAATAGACAACCAAATATAGCCCCAGATTCCCCCTGCAGCCATTCCAATGTCCCATTACTTGACTATTTCTCCCCATTTACCATAAACACTAATGTGCATACTGCTTTACTTCTACAATCATTTGGATTTTATTTTACATTTTATAGCAGAAACGCTAATAGACATCTGCTAAACAAAGCAATAGTCACACAATGAAAATATACAGCATTAAAACTTCTCTGCCCTTAAAACTCACATTCACGGAAACAGTATTGAAACCCACATCCAAAGAAAATACATCTGGCCAGTGGCGGATAAGGATTACCTTTGGGCTGCTTTCAAAATATAGGCCCCTTGCACATGAAACATACATGTGTTCTTTAATGCACCTTCCTGTCTCTATTAAATTATATTCCTTGTATAATACAGCACACTTGTTAGAGCTTGTTTTAAATTTGTTTTGAACATTTTCCAGTAAGCAATGAAACAAAATTCATGAACCAATAATGACAAAACTGCCCAATTCAGAACATTTCCATCATAAGAGTCTACTCGGACTTCTACAATCCACCAGTATCAGTAAATATGCACACAATCTCTGCAGAAGTATGCTTCTAAATAATTAAACATTAAAGAGATCTGTAACTAATGAAGATGTTGCTGCTGGGTAGAGAGGTTAGGCTCTTGCTCCTTGTGCCTAATGTACAGGGTTTGAGTCTACATAACTCTAATCAGCAGTTGTGATTAACTGGGGTGTTTATGCACACACACACACACACACACACACACACACACACACACACACACACACACACACACACACACACACACACACACACATGGCTGTAGTAAATAAAGTAACACACTGAAAGCAAGCAAGCTGGCTGTAGTAAATAAAGCAACACACTGAAAGCAAAAGCTGGTTGGCTGTAGTAAATAAATAAGCTGGCTAAATAAAGCACACACTTGACTATGCTAGAAGTAACACACACTCTGAAAGCTGGCTATAGTAAATAAAGCACATTGCATATTACTCTTACAAAATCCAGTGCTCCATTTCTGTTACAAATGGAATACCTGACCAAAAGACTTGTTCTCAGAGTAAGTCACATGATCTGAGAACAGGTCTTTTGAAATCAAGCCCCCTGACGTAAGCAAATCTTCTGAAATCAGACTATTTTGTTTAAAAATAGTTACTTATTAAGTCACAATAAAGCCAACATACTACCACAGCTGCAAAAAATTAAGACTTTTACTAAACATAGACCTATAGCAATACTGCAACAGAAAATAAGTCCAAAACAAGAAAAGATGGGAATACATTTTGACCAAATTATGAAGAGGTGACATGATTTCATACAACTACTGCCAAAAGCAACAACTACTGGATATGCTCCAAAGGCTTTTAAACAGACACTTTCAAAAAACAGCATAGGCAAAATGTAATTTAAACACAGGAAAAGGGAAGCAACAGAATAATCTCTGGTGCCACCTGCCTCCTATATGAATCAAACTTACTTTTTAATGGATATACAAGTCAAAAATACAATGTCTGGTATCAGAGCAAACATCTTAAAGATCTAAAAACGAGTTTCCTCTAATCTACTTTATTCTCACCTATTAGAATACCACATTCTAGACAAACTACATCCTGGCTGCAATATCATTGCTACTATCTACATTGGCTTTCATACTGCATCCATCAGTTTGTCAGCCTTAAACAGGCTTGGGTGTTGTAACATACACAGAGGATCGAACTATACACAAATGTACTTTTTACATACCTCCTGTATTAGCTAAACAAACCACTGTCAACAAAAGCAAGATAGAGGATTTCAACACAAAATATACAGAACTTAAAATATATGAGGAAGGCAGACAGCAGTTATACCATCCCTACATTGTGGAAGCCATTACCATGTTTTATTAGACGCCACCAAGTTCAGTAATCTTTCAAATCTAAAATCCACATTGCCTCGTAAAGAACACACACAACTGCACAATTGGAATTACTCAAATGCCCCTTTTTAAATGTAAGGCCCTATTTCAGTAAAACAACTAATACCAGCAACAGATGGTGGGGGGGGGAGATGACAGTGCATTATTCTGTCATGCCTTGCATGTTCTCATTGTCACTCTCAGTCCAGCCCTCTTAGCTCCATTAACCTTTCCCCGCTATACCAAATTACTATTATCAACCTTCTTAAGATCTTGTCCATCCTCAAACTGCACCTCCTTCTGACAGCATGAGCTCATTTTTACATTAAAAAGTCACCCTTCTGAAATGAAACAGTTTACCTCACAATTAACCAAAGAATTTAAAAGCAAAATTCCAAGAAGACTAACACTGCCATATTCTTCCATAAAAAGTATATACTAAGCAAAAAGAAATGAATATTTGCCTTGTAATTAAATCAGTTAAATGCTTTACATTTTAAAAAGCCATGTTTCATAATTAAGAGCCAGAAAACTGAAGCGTGTGCTTGCAGTGGCAAACAGCTGCGCATTCTGTTACAGGCTGCAATACACTTATGGCTGACTGAACACCAAAAACACACTCTGATTTTGCGTTTTTGAATACTGTTGCTACAGTGCAGTGTAAGAGGAGCACAGACACCCAGGTGACCAAGATCAAAATGTCGAACAACTAAGTATTGCTATATTCTGCTTATGCTCTGAGGATTATCCCAGAGTAGACTAAATAGAAAGTGTACAAAAAACACATGAAGGCAGAGTGAAAAATCCACTAAAAATCCCAAAAATCACTTCAATAGTGCGTTCTTCTGCTCCCTCAGCAAACACACGTCCTTCCACCATGCCACTCTAGTAAAGTATCATTTTCTGTAGTGCCCTAGTTCATTAAATCCACCAATTTCTTTGGTCCAAAGATCCTTCTTGCAGTACTGTCACCATGACTTCTTCATGATCTACAGTTAAAACCTCTCCATAATTTCTTGCTCCATTTCACTATCAGCATTCAGTCTTCTCTTCCATCCTGTAACTCTTACTTGCTACAGGAGCTGCCCTCCAGTGCCACCTAATAGCTCCAAAAAGAGTAAGGGAAGTTCTCCAGTACTCTAGCCAACATTCCCCTAGTCAGTATGGATAAATACTACCTTGGGTCTTCCCTGAAGGCCTTGTGGGACTTATCTGGTCAACAAATAAATATGACAAGTTTGTACATACTACAGAGTGTACAGACATTACAACATACAGACACTGGAAACAAGAACCATAAAGGATTACTGAAAATGAAGTAATCATCATGTAGGATCATCCACTACCAACAGCTAAGGAAGTAGAAGCAAAGAAAGCAGATCCAACCATCATTCTTCAACACCCTCCCCCCCGCCCCCATTTTTTTGCATATGGGGTAGGGATGTCACTTCAACAATGTTCACACTGCCAGGTGGCTAGCCCTTCCGTAGCTCTTCCATCCTACACATACACATCAAGAGAAAGACAAAAGCAGCAGTGATTATCAAAACTACTACACCTAGGGAATATGGCATCCTACAAACTGAAAAGATAAACTTATAAAATATCAAAACAATTAAATAGAAACTACAGCAACATGGAATAAGACTGCTCAGACAGTTCCAGTGACAGCAGGAGCAACTGGGGTAATAAAGAATTTTCCAATACAGTAACCCCATATCAGCTACAGAAAAACAATTCTGGGTACAGTTGCAAGTGTTGAAAAGAGCACTCTTGGCAAACAAAGACTGAAGAAAAACTAATTTTGTGAAGTTTATGAACTTGACTTAGGGATTGGATCTAGTGATGTCATAATATTAAAACATGGTTGGTGAAATGAAACAAAAATCAGTTACCTAAGTGAATGAGAATGACCCCCCCCCCCAAAAAAAAATTAAGAAATTGATGTATATACTAATAGTTGCACACAAGTACAAAGTAAACATATACATTATCATTAGATTAAAAAAGTCTGCACCACAGCGGTGCAGCAGTAGCGTTGTCACCTCACAGCAAGAGGTTCTCCCATTCAATTCTCGGCTGGAGCATCTTCTGTGTGGGTTCTGCATGTCCTCCCTGTGGTCGAGTGGCATTCGAAAGACATGCATAAAATGGCCGTGCCTTCGTTGAAGGTTGAGCATCGGGCTGGCAACTCGGTACCTTAAAAATCTACTGCCAATCATTAGCGGACCGGAGCTCTACTGTGGCGACCCCTAACCGGGAAAAGCCAGAAGAAGAAAAAAGTCTGCACCTCTGTAAACAGTTTGATATGTTGAGAACTGTGAAGACCTACATTTAAGGTATCACAACTGCCCTTGATTTTGCAGAAAACCCCAGATGTTGTCTCTTATTTCTGCCCCGTCCCACATAAAATGTTTAATTTTCTGGTAATTCACTGAGGATTACAGTCAGTCAATAATCATCAACATTAGAGATTTATGTAGTTTAGTCTGTTTGGGAGGGTACACTGATCACCATAAACAATTTGCAGCCCCAGTGCGAGTTGGTACATATTATCACTCGTACTAGTTATCATTCAGAAACTAAATCAAAAGTATTACTTAAACAGTGCCCTCAATTTTGAGCCTCTGTCTCTGATTAACGAGCAAAAAAGTTGAAAGGTGTGTGTTATGTGCTTTCGCTGGTGCTCTTATTTTCTCTCTGTCTCCACATGACTCTGCTGAATCTACCTAGTTAACTAAATGAAACAGGCACCTGCCTATCTGAGCACTGTGACAGAATGACATCGCTAAGCAATTAAATATAACATTTATAAGCAACCTACTCTCATCTAGCCAGTAAAATGCATTACAATATTAAGCACCTTACAGTCTGGCAGCAAAACACAATAAAACGGGGTCTATATTAGAACATCGAAGTGTCAGGTCTTCGAATGTTCTAATATCGACACCTAGTAACCGAAAGCTGAAAATAGCAAAGTTTGAGATAACCGAATACTTACCTAGTAATATCCATGAACAGTTGGTCCACTTCCAGTAACCTTGCATTTAGCTGAGCTGTGGCTGTAAAGCTTACCAGTCCTGGAATGGTTAAGGTTCTAAGAGCATTAAAGTAAACAGGAGCAGCAGTAAACATGCAATTCAAATGCTGCTGGGGAACTGAATGCTGTGACTGTAAAAAGTTGGCAAAGTCTAAGTAAGTAAAAAGAGGTTTGCACAGTTTGTCTTACTGGGAATTTCTAACTGTTGCTTCCAATTAAAGGCTGCACAGTTCAAACTGATCAGTAACTGTGGCATTCAAATGCTGCTTTAAGCAGCTGGGGAACTGGGAAGGGAACTGCATGCACACTATGGCCCAGAAAGTGACTCCCTCAATTCCGACAGGCTGGCAGGCTGTTTATGGAGCTGACATCATCACACATGCCTCTGCACGTGATGACATCAGCTGAAAATAAAAAAAAAAAAACATTTTAAATAAAGCCCAGAAATTTGGAAATTAAGGGGTGCCGCTCGGGAATCGTGGCACCCGATTATTTGGACCTCAAAACCAGTAAAAACTGAGTAATTCGGTACGGTTGAGAGGTATGATTCATAGATATGTGCTGCACAGCCGTGCTAGGCTTGTACAACTTCAAGACAGTGTGCAGCAGACTAATTGCGTGTCTAAAGTGAGACAGGAAGTACTTTTGTGCAGGTACATGCACTTTGTTAGACATAGATAAACAACTCAGGAAATACACAAACGAAGAACCCAGACAGGTAAAAACCACAACTAGTATAACACAACACCTGTTGTGGTACGGCAGAAGTTAGAAAAAAAACTAATTTCAATACATTTTTTATTAAAAAGTTGAGCGCTTTCATTCCTAAAAGGCATGGAACTTCAACAGAACTTCTGGCTGTTTTTTTCTGACTTCTGCTGTACCACAACAGTATGTAATACTAACTCAGGAAATACACAAGCAGACACACCCATACAGTGAAATACTGACTGTGATTGCAACTGCACTGCTTTGGGGTCTCTATATATGGGCACATCTAAGATGCATAAAAGGGGAAGAAGGGTGTCCATAGAAAAGTAGGAAAAAGGGAAAGGCAGCAAGCAGATGGACATAGAAGAACAACATACAGGAGTATGCAAGCTGTGAGGGAAGGTTGGGCAGGCATATTTTTGGAGAAAGTTTCTCCTTTTCTTTCAGTAGAGAGAATGGAAAAAAGGGAAGGGTGAAAGGAAAAGAAATGCAGGAAAGAAGGATAGCTCAATGTTCAGGTACAGACAGACCGATACAGAACAGCAGAACAAACAGAAGTGGATGAGCACACACTAGGCTGGGAAGAAACGGGATGGACAGAGACATACAGAGGGCAGGCAATTGGTAATGGGGAGGGTTTGATATTGCATGGGTTATGTGGCTGGACAGAGTACAAAGGGGGTACGCCATGCAGGAGATAATGTGAGGTATGGCCATAGGGACACTTCTCCAGCTGATGAATTAGGTGGTGGTGGCATAGGCTGTACTCTTCTTTGGTGGTCTGATGGTCAGGGCCAGCTAGTTAAATGAATTTGTAATTTGCTGAAGAAACATTCCATTCTGGCCATGTGTCAGTACTATTCTCTCTGTCTCTGTCTCTCTCTGTCTCCCTCTCTCTATCTCTCTCTCTCTATCTCCATCACAGCATCTTGGGCACCCTGGAAATGGTGGGGGCAGGTTACCTGCGAGTGAGATGTTGAGACCCCCTTTGCTGAGGCACACCCAGCCTTATTATCTGCCCTGGCTATAGCCTCAGCATGGGTGGACTGTGGTCAAGTCCTTCACTGAGCTTCTCGGTTGTCTGAACCTGCTGGAGAAGACACAATGGGAAGGTTGTCATAAGTAAACCTTTCCTACCTATGGGGTGGATATATATCACAGGTCAGCACTTGTCAGTATAACTAGCCCTGCCTGGCTGCTAGTTTATTCTACCTCCAGCAGTAGAAACTTGGTTTATGTCTTGCTCTGTTCATACTAAAAGGGAAAATGCCACATTAAAAGACTGTGACAGGTGTAAGGCATGATGACATAACAACAGCTAAGCCAACGGTCCCTATATCCCTTTAACTGCATCCCAGTCAGTAAGCAGGTGTGTGTCCCCTGTAGATAAGGTAATACTACTATGCAAATATATAACCCTGGCACCTGTGGTGACAGAGCAGGCAGACAGGCACCCTGAGATGGTTAAACATAATCCATTGATCCAAAACCCCCCTTTATCCCATTTTTACACATGGGAGTTAGGGTATCATATCAGCCAGTGACCATCATGTAATGTCAATGTTCACACTGCCAGGTGGCTATCCCTGCTGCATTGGGGTGCATAATGTCACCACAAAAGAGGTCTTTGCAGGACCCCACAACAAGTATAATTGTCATAATTTATTACATACCACCACCAAATGCAGCTAACACAGAAGCACTAGACTGTAGTCCACACATTGTTTGTAGGGTTATATAAGACAGTAGCAAGAACAATCCCCTCCCACCCAAAAAATACATAAATAATTAAATAAGACAAAAGCCTATGACAGTCACTTGCTTTAACATTCTGGGCATTGTATCCCAATCTCTGCTTGCCATGCATGGAAATCATTAGGGTGACAGTGTTGCAGGTCATCTTATCTATGCCTACACCAATTCCTGACCTGCCAATGTCCATGACTCTGATAAGCACCTCAGTAAGGTCATACCATTCAATAACTTCTGTTAAAGGACCATTATATGCCCCCAGTAGCCAATCACTGAGCTGTCTGTTAAGAAGATGAATGATCTTGCTCTCCTTAATGCACGAGGCATTCACTGCCAAGTGGGTAACAGAAGTAGCTCTCTCCATAAAATGGAACCACTTTCGCGATTAGTAAAATGGCAGTCTGTGAATCACTTGTACAGTGTGATTTCTGAATGGAGAGTACCATAGCTTGTCACTGCTCAGAAGCATGACACTTATACTCTGGCACATTTATAGGCATGAGATCATGGCCATGAGATGACAGATAAATGCCTAAACACCTAACTGCACTTGCTACTGCAGATACATGGCAGCAAAATAAAGCATTTCAAAGACATTCATAAGATTTGGCTTTGTTTGCTTTCAAGCTGTGCAAAGAGATATAAAGTTGTGTGGAATTATAGAATGTATCGCAATTTTGTATGCTAACTCACATAAACTGTGGAAATTATATTTGAGGTGTAGGCAGCAGTGTATGGAAAAAATAGCAGCAGCTTGTGAACTTACAAGCAGCTCTGAAGAGCTATTCTGTAATCTGCAACCATGTGGGAAGCTGTATAGATCTGCTTCCTAAGGATGTGCACCCTTGCAATTAAGTTGACGTAAGGTTAGCAATACAAATGTGTGTACTTGCATGAGGTAGGTGTGCACAGATTATGCTGGCCACAAGGTAGTCCACGGCCTTGGGGCAAACTGTTATACATTCCTATCAGTCCTTATGGAGAGTGTATGTCTTGCATACAGTATATATAAGTGCATACTGTTGAAAGTAACATTATTATGCCTACCTATGAGTATCCCTCCCACTGTTATTCTGCATAGATGTGTCACCTGTGTTTTTCTAGGTGTTTCCCTAAAGCTGGAGTTAAGGAGGAGTTTCTTTCCTTATACATGCTTCTTGGTCTTACCAGAGAGGTTGAGCTCTGCATATACATACTTGTAGGTCCCACCATAAAGACTAGGCCTTGCAGGGAGTACTTATGTGTCTATCTGTGGCAGGTAGACAAGCTGCATGTGTTCATATATTGTTCCTTTCAACTACACTGTGCAAAACCCATATCTGATCCTTCAGTTATAGTATACTGCACCCCCTTAGCTGTCTCTTTGACTACAGTATACTATGTGTAAGCTACCCATGTGTCTGTAGCTGTTACTCTACCAACTCAATCAGTATATAGTCTATATCTATACCAGTGTTCACAGGTGTTTGCATGTCCAGAAAATTTGTTGGACAACAGAGACTGGACAGTTTCAACCCTGCAAAAAAAAAAGCAAAAAAAAAAAAAAAACCTCTGACTGTAGACATTCGAGACCCATTGGAAGTACTTGTTGGGGGATCCAGACAGCTTTTATGGGGCCATGTGTATAGACATGATGCTATTGTTAGGCAGAATCACACACTAGACCAATGTCATATGCATGTCACTGACATGATACTCCATGCCAAGGCAAATGCATGTTCCGAGGCAGATAATAGGTCAGCCAGGGAGGGTGGGATGGCACCAGGAAGTGACACATTAACAAAACCATGGCAGTTTTTAGTGTCCTTGCAGGGGTGAATGATGGTGGGATCATCTCTGGGGGAGTTGACACTGGAACCAGGATGGACTAACACCCATGCCTATCACTAAATGCTACATCAGGTAAGACATGGCAAGTTTCAGCACTGCATATACAGAATGTAGGCCAAGCAGAGCACACACTGTTTTGTTTATGTCATAGGGGCATCAGGAATACAGCCACCTCAGGATGGTAGCAGAGAGAGGTTGGGAATTGTAGGATTCTTCTTGCAAGGATACCCTTAGCGTGCCTGCCACAGAGCCACATTTGTAGAATAGTCTGGTGTGCTTTTGCAGTGAATTCACAGGGCTGACCACTACTACTGTGACACCTGTAAGGGCTGGGGCAAGAAATCAGGCTGAAAATGACAAGTAATATATGAAAAAAGTCTGCTACATGAAAAACAAGGGAAAACAAAACTTTTTAAAGACTTTAGACGAGCTATTCTGTAATCTGCAACCATGTGGGAAGCTGTATAGATCTGCTTCCTAAGGATGTGCACCCTTGCAATTAAGTTGACGTAAGGTTAGCAATACAAATGTGTGTACTTGCATGAGGTAGGTGTGCACAGATTATGCTGGCCACAAGGTAGTCCATTCAGTGAATAACATGACTTTTGTATTAAAAGTAGAGATAAATGACTCTTTTTTTCACTGATATTTACTTAGTGGGTCAAGTAACAAGATATAACCTACTCTGTGAGAGCCAATATCACACGAAGCTTATTTTGTACATTGCAAGTTGGACTCAGGTAGTTATGGTAACCATATACACAAGTGAAATGCTCCAAGACCTTTGACCTTTAAAAGGCATTAAATGTGTACACACAGTATAGGAAGTTCATAATAGTAAACATACCTCAGCATCCTCATGAAACACACAAGCCTGTCTCTATGTAGCTTAAATAGACAATAACTGCCATACTGACAATTTGCTGTCTGCATATACTGTAACCTTATAAATCAACTTTAGGTATATGCCTGAAAAATAGATTTCGTATTACTGAACACAGTTATTATGTTTATTCTAGAATACTGAGACTCTTCTTAACAATAAAAAATGGCCACTATCATGAACACTCCACGGACAGGCAGGTAATAACTTTAACAAAATAATAGCAGGATTCAAACGACACTTCAAACTATTAAAAATGAGTTATTTTATTACAGATAGATAAGCACTTTTACTTAGAGCTTCATCAGACCATTAACATGATGGTGGTGATAAAATCATTAAAATAAGAATCACTATCCAATCAAATACTGGCAGTTAGCAAATGGCTAACTTTTTGAAGAGATATGCATCACATATATTATATGCATCAAAATGGAACAATTCATGTATAAAAAACAGATCACAATGCTAAAAAGCACATATGCATATAAAATCTGGTATTGCAAGCTCATGAACCGAAAAACTTGTGCATTTACAAAACAACATATGCCTCATCTATAACAGCATATATACAATATAAAAAGTACATGGAATGTTCATGATAGTGGCCGTTTTTTACTTATTTAGTTTGAACATTACCACTTTAATCCAGGCTGTGCAATGTTCGTTTTGGTGCTTCTTCTTAACAATAGTCAATGCTGCCTGACCTCAGGAGTAGTATGATTTTATACGACTGGTCATTAAAGATGTGCAGATACTACTACTACCAAAAAAAACCCAGAAAAACAAAACAAAACTATAAAAAAATTCTTATTCTTTTGGTTCAGTCACTCCATTACTATAGAACTCACTGTCCTGCTTTGAATTGTACTGCTGGATTGGTTCTTTAAATTAATATAACCTAACACCAAAAATAAACACTTCATTGTAGTTGCATTAGGAGGCAGTATGAAATAAATGACTGTTTTCTGTATTTATAAGTGTATTGGGAAGTTCTATAATTTGTTTTGTAATGAAAAGTCACAGCCAAAATTCCATGATTAGATTCTTTCACCATGCGAAATAAGAGTCCATGTGTATTTTAAAATTTAAAACATTAATAAAAATTCCAGGAATTCAGAAAGCCTTTAATGTGATGAAGAAGTCTCATCTTAGAAGTTTTCTGTATCATCCTAAGCCTTTTGAAATTACAGACTGGCCTATCTCTGAGGCTTTCTCATCACAAGGGTCTAAGTGTATAGACTGGTATCATGCGTCAAGTCATATGGTAATGCAGCAGTCGGAGGAAGTGGTTAAGGATGACTATCTATGTGTTATCTCCCAGAAATGTCTGCAACTCCACACTTTAGGAGAAAAAGAAAGTGACCACCACCACAATATGGTGGTCAATCATTCACTCTTTTGGGAGTATTTGTGGTGTGAATAAGTTCAGCAAAGATGAGGGGTGGGGAATGTGTCAGTGTGTGTATGTGTGACTCTGTGTATGTACGTGTCTTTAGGTACATGAATGAAACTTCATAAATGTGTGTGTGTGTGTGTGTGTGTGTGTGTGTGTGTGTGTGTGTGTGTGTGTGTGTGTGTGTGTGTGTGTGTGTGTGAGCATCTGCATGGGTAGTCTAGGATAGCTTAGGTAGGGAGGAGGTCAAAGGTGCAAAATGGGGACATATTTTAAATACTTTTCTTATAAACTTAGAAATTTGCTAGAGTAACAGGTTTTGTTTTAACATACATTTTCAGAAGGATTTGAAGTCTGAAGATCAAATGTATGTAATTAGTGACTTCAGTCCTCAGATCATCCCAGTTATTTGCCAGAAACCTACAAATTTTATGGGGAACAGACCAAAAGTATGAACCAAAAATCTGGACATTCTGTGAAAATCTGTACAGTTGAGATGTATAGTAGAGAGTCATGGGTGTGGATATGTGTGTGTATGTATGCATGTGCATGTGCATGTGATTGTGTGTGTGTGTGTGTGTGTGTGTGTGTGTGTGTGTGTGTGTGTGTGTGTGTGTGTGTGTGTGTGTGTGTCTGTAGGACCATATTGGTGAATGAGAGTTTTTTCTGTGAATGTGAGCTAGTGTAGGGGTCTGGTTTGTGGATGAATGTATGTGGGTATGTGGGAACATTTGGATTTGTGTATGTGTGTGCGTTTGTGTATTTGTGTTTGTGTGTGAATGTAGTGGCTGCACCTTTGTTAATGCGATGCACAGACTGCAAGGGATAACACTATCATGGTCAAGTCTGACAGCACTAGTGTTCATTTATGAGATAAAGTAATGAGCGGACAATGAGATTTTTCTCATTGAGGACATGCCTGTCTCTGAATCATATTTTCTTGCTACATTGCTAATTGACCAACTCTCACTGGGCAGTTATGGTGAGTAGTATGGATTTTATTGATTTCTAAGCCATGCTTTTAATATTGTGCTTCATTTATAAAATGTGCTTACTACTTGTGCACCGGACATAACTTTGTATGACAGAAATGAAGTTAAGAGAGCCCATATTTTCTGTATCATATGGTTAATCAACAAAAGAACATAAACTCAGTTTCTGCAAATGGTTCAAAAGTATGTTTTAGATTTTTGAGTCCTTATGCCAGCAAACTTCAGCAGTAGTCAACAAAACTGGAATGCCAAGTAAAGCAAATCTCTTATTCTGAAATGTAAACAATTCATTGCCCAAAGTGTCTTTCTCATTTCACTGTAACTGACTTCTAATAACTCCTTGCACTTACTCTATATGATGACTTGCATTTTGTGTGTTTGTAAGGCGTGCACAACTTTACATCAAAATGCCCATTGTGTTTTTGTGGTTGCATCATTGTAAAGTTGTGGACTTCTTATATTTATTTGTCTAGTCAACATTTCAGATATATAACTGAGATCCAGCAAAGACCAGCTAGACAGAATACAAGTACAGTGTAAACACTCCCCTGGATTTACGAAGCCCTTTATAGCATGCAGGATTAGTTTAAGAGCTATTTTTGGCAATATGGCTTATGTGCTATCCAGGAACGAGCTCCCGGGAAGTGCACATGAGCTCTTAGGCTAATCCTGCATGGACCGAGCTCCTGTATGCAAATTACCCTCATTTGCAGGTGAAAATCATGCAAATTAAGGTATTACGCAATCCAAGAAGGTCGCGGACGTCCATGCAGGACGAGTGCAGTGTGCAGAAATGTACTTGGTTAGTAACCGAGTACAGTTCTGCGATCTCTATGACAGCTCCAAATAAAGGCTGCATATCATTGAGGAAGCATGCCAATGTCCAAGTAGAAGGCCATTAGCATTGCAAAATGTAAAAAAAAAAAAAATAAACAACTTTTAATTTTCTTTTCACCGATCTCACCTGGTTAAGCATAAGGCAGCGACGCGCAAACAGGATCGGGGGGGAATTAATAAAATAAACATTCTAACTAAAATCAGTATTCTGCCATGCAAGTCAATGGCAGTCAGAAGACAACCTGGCCAGTGAGTAATCGTTGCTAAAGGGGGAGGCTCAGTGTGGGACATGTAACTATGCATTAGCAGGCAATCCTATGCAAATGAGGGAAGGGTTAGTGAATACCAGATTTTCCCAGGGTGTGAGGCAGGTCCCAAGAGTGTAAGAGTATAAATAGCTGGGTGCAAGACTAGGATATAGGTGACATCATGGGGGTGTGCATCAGGCATACTGTAAGTGGATTGGAGACCTGTGGCTCGGGATTGCTCCTAGCATAGCACAGCTAAGCTAGGGGTGTGTCTAAACCTGCCTAGCACTCTTTACAAAGTGTAAGTGGGTGTGCGTGTGGCGCACCAGGTTGTACAGGAAGAAAAAGGAAGTTAAACCAGGAAAAAGCATCTCTGTGCACATTTGAGCACTCAATTTGCGCAGCACACACACGGGCCTAAACAGGGAGGCAATGGGAAGGGAAAACAGCAGTAGGAAGTTAATCAAGGAGAACTAGCTGACCTGCCAGGTGAAATGTATCAGAATCAGCTAATCACACAGGAAGCAGACCAGCCCAGCCCAGAACACCACTATAAACCAAGCAAACACTTACCCCCCTGTTTTTTCCACACTCTACGCCACCAGTGTATACAAGCGGGGAAATTTTTAAACCAAACCTACAAAATGAGAAGGGCTGCAGCAGGCAACATAGAACAACATCTGCAAGAGGCTGAGGGTGGTGAGGATGTCAGTGCTGCCTAACAACCCACAGTGAGGAGACAGAGAAGAGTGTACAGACCCAGGGTAACCTACCAGGGGCTACATGAGCTGGAGATAGTGGAGCACTATAGGGTGGACAGAGACCTCCTACAGCAAATCATTGAGCTGTGCAGGCCACACCTGACACACCACACTGGCCGAGAAGAACCCATCCCAGTGGATACCAAGGTATGTGTAGGCCTAGATATACTAGCCACAGGTTCCTCCCAGACTACAGCTGGGGATAACATGGGCATCTCACAGGCATCAGCATCCAGGGTATCCCACCAGTTCCTGGATGCCATGTCAGCACATGCCAGTAAGCACATATATTTCCTCAACACACATGAGGTGTTGACCCGCAATATGCGTCTTTTCCATCAAATAGCTAACTACCCTGGGGTAGTGGGTGCTATAGACTGCACGCACTTATGCATCAAAGCACCACCCGTTGAGCAGGGTAGGGCCTACATCAACCATAGGGGCATCCCCTCCATCAAATGCCAGGTCATATGTGATGCCCAGGGCATTATACTGAATGTGTGTGCTGGCTGCCCTGGAAACTATGACAATTCATACATATGGCAACTGACGCAGCTGTACCACAGATTTGCCGATGTGGACATCCCCTACGGTCACCTAGTGGGGGATACTGGGTACCCACTGGAGCTGTGGCTGATGACACCCATCAGAAATGCACACACACCTGAACAGCAGCACCATAATGATGCACACGCACAGGCCAGACATATAATAGAGCATGTGTTTGGGATGCTCAGGTCAAGGTTCCGGTGTCTGGACACATCCGGTGGTGCCCTGCAGTATTCGCCAGCTACATGTACCCAAATAGTAATGGTATGTGCTATGCTACACAATATGATCCTGTGGAAACAGCTGCAGCAGGAACAGCATGGGGCAGGGCCACACAGCCCCCCACCAATGCCAAGGCCTGTAAAGGTACAGAGTGACGCAGAGGAGGAACAACCTGAGCCTGCTCCAGTAGGTAGAAGGGGGCATGCCCAGTATGCCCTGGCCTTGGCAAAGAGGCAATGCATAGCATATGCACTGACACAGTAGGGCCCCAGGGAATGACACCTCTCTGACTCACACAGACAGTAAAAGGGATGCCAAACATGACACTACCTGTGCCCAACCATGTATAGGGAGTGTACTATGTGCATCTGACATAGGCAGCCCTCCAGCACCATCCTCAAGTCTGGCACAGCCTCAAGGTAAGTCAATTAACCTACCAATTGTCAAATGGAGTAGAATGTGTTTTTACCTGTAGCTATGGAATGGATGTAAACATGCAAGGGAATTGGGTGGCCAGATGTCAAGGCAGCAGAGAGTAGACATCCATAGTAGCAGCATGAGATCTGTAACACATACTGGAGTCACCATAGTAGCCATTACTACACAGGGTGACAAAACCCACTGCAGGAAATGGCCTGAGCAACACGGGTGTCCTTAAGAGCCACACATACCAGTCAGGAAGGATCACATACCCAGCAACAGTCTCAGCCAGCAGGACAGATGAAGACAAACACAAACAAATGCTGTACTATGGCGTCCGAATGTGCCCTATGGTTAACCCCTCCCCCAGGCCTACACAGACAGACCGCAGCAGGCCAGGCAGTTGGATGTAAGTTGTGAAGGATAGGAAGTCAGACACTAATATGTAGGTAAACAAAGCTAGGATCTGTACTACACTAGTAAGCCCTAGCCAGCAGGATAGGTAAGACTACAGACTGAAATGCAGTACCTGACATACCAGTACAGTCCTAGCAAATGTGTACAAGTGTCAGGAGCGCCCCCCCATCCAACGTACACATAGAGTAATGGTCAGGTGTGCCCCCCCACTCCTGTGTAGAACAGTAGAAACAGTCAGGTGTCCCCCCGCTATGCAGAAATGTAGCAACAGTCAATGGCAAATGTCCGATGGATACCCTGCAGACACAGCATGCTACCTTTTGGTGTACAATAAAAGGCCAGCACCACAGTACAAACAACATGGACATGGTCCACACATGCAACATAGATGGCCATACTGGGCATGCTCACACACTTAGAGGAATGAAGGCAATGTCAGTCAACAACATACTGAGAGGTCATACTGGGCATGCTCACACACTTAAACACATGGAGGCCATGTTTGCAAACACCAGTGGACCAGACATATCTGAAAGTTGCAGTTCTCAGTGTGAACACATGTCAGTATGCACCATGCCTGCCTTGCACACACAGTGGATAGGAATAGAGACAAATATGTAAGGACAATACACTATAATAAGCCACAGGCACATGGGCATAGATGTGTGGAAGAGGGTGACTGTGACAAGGATCCATACGGGCCTGTCCCAACTGGCACACAGCCTAAGGGCCCCCAACACATGAGGTGCAGATGTAATCCACTGCAGATACTAGCCACCAGTACCTATCAGCATGACAGACTATATGGTGTACGTGCCAGCTGTGCAACAAGACTGTACAAGGAAGCAGCCATCTAGTAACTGTATACACACACCTGTGACATATGACCCTGTGTGTGTCCGCATGTGGCATGTCAACCCCTACATGAATGGGATATGGCCCATGCACACACTGCCCTCCCCATAGCAGTAGTATGACAAGCCTGCTGAGGTCATCCAATGTGAATTACACCTTTTGGAGATTTATAGCTCAATAAAATGCATGGCACATCCCATAACTGCGTACTGCTGTAGTGACAGAGTTGTTAGGTAGTAATACTAACCCCAGACCTGTCAATTGTGTGTTTGTGTGTGTGCTTGTCTGCTTCTGACTGTGTAGAGTGAAATGCTTCTTAGACTACTCACACTCCGTGCAATACATATATTCAACTTTGGCAAGGCTGCTGATGTCACCCACCTAGAAGTACACCTCTGGGAATGTGATAGCCTAGTAATCGCCGTGGTGCATCCTGTAACTGTGTACTGGTGTAGTGTGATAAACTACTTAGGTAGATGTTCGAACCCCAGCCCTGGCAACTGTGTGTGAGTCTGTGTGTGTCTGACTGGGTAGAGATCAATGCTTTTTAGGCTACTCACACTCCATACAATACAAATACACTACTTTGCCAAGGCTGCTGATGTCACTCATCTAGAAGTACACCTCTGGGAAATTGACATCCCAGTAATTGCTGTGGCACATCCTGTAACTGTGTACTGCTGTAGAGTGATAAACTAGTTAGGTAGGTGTTCAAACCCCAGCCCTGACAAGTGTGTGTGTGTGTGTGTGTGTGTGTGTGTGTGTGTGTGTGTGTGTGTGTGTGTGTGTGTGTGTGTGTCTGACTGGGTAGAGAGCAATGCTTTTTAGGCTACTCACACTCCATACAATACAAATACTCTACTTTGCCAAGGCTGCTGATGTCACTCATCTAGAAGTACACCTCTGAGAAATTGATAGCCCAGTAATCGCTGTAGCACATTCTGTAACTGCGTATTGCTGTAGTGTGATTTAGAACGGTGGTAGTGTTCCATCTCCATCCATGTCACTTCCGGATGTGATGTGTGTGTCTCTGTGTATGGAGCAATGCATTATAGGCTACTCACTTGCAGTACATTACAAATGCCCTACTTTGGTAGTCCTGCTGATGTCATTAATTGTGAAATACACCTTTGGGGAAGTTGAACTTCAGTAATGTCCGTGGCGCGTGATATAACTGCGTAGTGCTGTAGAGTAGTAAACCAGCTAGGTAGGGGTTCTACTCCCAGACATGATAGGTGTGTGTATGCATATGTGTGTGCTTGTAACTCATATCCTGTGGAGAGGTGGGTGTGAGTCTGTGACACCGGTGGGCAACGTGGAGGGGTTTTGCTAATTTAATTTACGGTGGCCCTACTATATATCACAATGTCAACCATACAGGGATAACAGATGTAAATGGTTGAGAGGCTGGGGTGCAAAGCCATACCCATACATGTAACATCAAGGCCTGCCAATCACAGTTAGCAACCCCACTGTGCCTTCACATGTGACTCACAATGGACATACCATGCCTGACAACATAGCCTGTATGGACAGATGACACTGACATCAGAAAATGCTGTTAGCATGCTATCAATGTGGGTGCAGGGTAAATCTGCTGACCAGTACTACTCTCTGCCACATGTGGGCAAAACTGGCACATCTGATGATAAGCTGTGTTCACAGCATGGGTCAGACACCCCAGGTACAGTTCCACATGTCACTGTACAAGGATGTGGGAGGTGTGCACATCCTAGACACCATCCAAGTCATGGACTAGGGAACACATACATGGCAAGTGATGCACCACATTGGCCACACACAATATTAATCCAGGTGCCTGGAAGACGGATGCAATACCCACCTGTGCGGGCAAATGCAGAAGCTACAGGCCTGTGCCACAATGCAGACCATAGTCATGTGGGCTGATGCCAAAGTATACCCATCGACTACCCTTGTATAGCCTGCTGGCACTGTTGGCCACCACACACCCATGCAGACATGCACCCATGCATGTCTGAACTGGACCCTGTGTGTCCGTCTGTGTATGCATGGTGCGTATGTCCACATCCACATGCACTACTCCCCCCAGGGCACAGTGAAGCATGCTGCCTTATGTCTGACACCCCCTCATACTCATTGCTCATACAACCTCCGTATCACCCATGTGGTGCATGTGTTCCCTGCACATTGATGTGTTGTGGCAATCCCACTAGTGACAGGTTGCACTCCAGGACCGGCCAAGTGTGTTAATGTGTGTGTGTCCCTGTGTGAGCATGCCTGTGCTGACGCTGGCACCTGTTCATGCAGACAGGCACGTGTACATCACCTACTGTACATCTAACATATTCCTGTTGCAGAAGTCACTCACCATCACATATATGTTCTGAATGCTCCCCACCAGATAACCCATGTGGCACATCCAATAACAGCATTGGACTGTGATAGCACTACATAGCTGTCGGGTGTTTGATACCCTGTGCTGGTAGGTGTGTACCACAAACATGCGTCGGTTTTACCCTCCCACCCTTCCCTGACATGTATTCACCTCTGTCTGCCTCCCCCACTCCCTCTCTGGTGGATGTGGAGGCCCACATATGCATTGCTTCAGAAGCAGCATGTGTATTTAATGTGATGCTCATGATCAGCTGATGGCCTCTGCACGAATTGCAGGTCTTCTCTAGCCGATTGCATGTGGAACAGGTGTGGTAACATTCCCATAGCCAATTGCATGGAAACGCACTCCACTACCTGGGAACATTCTGGTGGTGTTGGCCCTTGTCTGTCACTGTGAGCAGGAGCTAAAACTGTCGTTTGGCAAACAGCATTTCAGATGGGTTGGGGATTTACATCTAACAACATACACTGTGGGAAGAGGACAGCAAACAGGAGGAGGATGTGCCTGACCTGACTACGAACTGTAAGTCCTGCTATACTGCATATGGAATAATGTTGGATTAACAGTGTTTGTCTGGATATGCCTGTCATACATGTCGCAATACCTGCCATATCAGTTCCATGTATATCAGGAATCCCCATCTGCAGGCTCATCTGCAGACTGGGCAGTGTTGTGCCTTTGGTGTCATGTGTTAGCCACAATGCATCTATCAGTGGAATGCAGAAGGTACTGTGAGGATTGCAGTCTGTTGATGGTGAAGGCCGTGACAGTTACTCACATATCCCTCATTGGATATATGTTGCAACAAACCCTGTTACAATGGTAGATTAATGAGGGTATCACAGCAACATGTCTATACTAGCCCTGTGTATGTGCTGTCAGCCACACCTCTGTCAACCTTTGTACATATGTTGTGCATGAAGTGGTGCATATGCGCTGTACACCGTAAATAGTGTCAACATATCTGATAACATGCCAGTGATATATCAGAGTGCTACACATGTCATGTACAGTAGGGGTTACACTTAATGCCATACCCTGGAAATCCTGTGGATGTTTGTATAGTACTGAGGTCTGTGTAGTGATGGTGAATGTCGGCAGTGTGTGTATTGTTAATATGTACTATGGCCTGTGTACAGACTGTGGTAGATGTCATTGTTCTAGTTCCCCTACTCTCTGTTGTTACATGCTGCCCCACTGTATGGTACCATATTACCTTACACGTGTGTAAGGCCATACACACACATATGTCCCATACCACAGACAGCCATCAGACCTGACTGCATAGCAGCCCAGTATATGTAGGGTCATTCTATGAGTGGCATATATGAAGATGGTGTAGGACAGATAGTCCATATATTGTACTATTATGCTAGCATACCATATGTGGCTGTGGCTGTGTTCACATTGGTTGTGGTTATGCACTGTCACACAGGTGTATCCTACCCTGTGCTGTGACATGGCTGTCGAGCCTGCTATATATGCAGGTACTGTACCATCATAATCTTAGGATGTCTGTCAGTAGCCAATGGCACACATGTTATGAGCAGATGTCACCTTCCACACACACCGTGTCTGTGACAACAATCCCAATGACAGTAGCAAATGTCTATTAATATACCAGCTATACATACCAGACACCCCCCGGCACTACTACATTGGGACTATAGGGGCTGGGGTAGGGCTACACTCCACGTCCAGGACATATGGTGGGACGATATGGACATGTATGTATCCAGATAGCCATATATATATATATATATATATATATATATATATATATATATATATATATATATATATATATATATATATGAGTACATGTGTAGTACTTTCAATTACCACTGTCATGGCAAGCACCCACTATGAATCCCTACATCATGTGGGCGTATTCCCTGTACATTCCCTGTGTGATGGACATCCTTCCTGTGTGTGGGCATCAATGTTACAGACAGCAGGTAGCAATACCTCTTACAGGAGAACCTGCACACTCAGGACAGCCACATATATGTAGGAGGATCAGAACATACAGACAGACTGTGAGCAGAGTGGTGTAATGCTTTGCATAATACTGGTGTTACAGGGTGTGTGTGTGTGGGTACATACTTGTTTACCTTGGACTGCAGTCTGTCGGCATAGCTCACTACTGTGTTGTCTGTCCACCACACAGGTCCTGTGTCAGATATTACACTGGCAGTGTGTGTGTTGCATGCTAGCAGTACATGGCTATATCCATTTGTGTACCTGATGTCGTATTCCTGCATAAGGGTATGTTGCAACACATCCTGTAACAACAGCATGTTCCAGGGTGTGTTACTGCAATATTGCAGGTATGGCCCTGCGTTCCTGCCTTTGTCCTCCACATATATGGCAGCCTTTGTCCTGCTGTGATACTGGTATGGGTTGTTAGGTAATGGCCTATCATTAACCACTGCTAGCATTCTTACTATCATCCCAGTCATAGCGTGGACACCCACAACATTTGTTGGCAGGGACCATACATGTGACAGATACATTGACATTACCACAAGTAATGAATGTCCCCTTAGGCCTTGACTACAGGGTGTAATTGGAGGCTGCTGAACTATATCTGATATTGCTGACTGTTACATATCGTGCAGGCAAATCCGTTGTCAACTGTTGTACAAACTGAAGGGCTTAACCTGGACACCATAGTATGATATATATCCGCACTGTCTGCATCAACTGTTTTGTGTGGGCCTTGAATCTATCACTGGTTATATACATCAACATCCATGTGCTGTTAGTAATGGCATACATTATTGTATGGTACACAAATAAAGGTTGTCTGTGTATATATACCTGTGTGTCATGCCATGTCCTTTGAATTGTGAGTGGGTATATTTGCAATGTAAGTATCCCCTTTGTGGGGCTGGTTGCCACACCACACGTCACAGGTACTGGTTACAGGGCTTGTGGCTGGGGATATACATTGCACACAGTACGTCCACACTACTGCTACAAATGTATGGCTACTAATACTCTTTGTCTGTGTATATGTGTATGTATCCATATATCTTATCTATATATAGATATGTATATATATATATATATATATATATATATATATATATATATATATATATATATATATATATATATATATATATATATATATATATGTATATATATATATATATATATATATATCTATATATATATATATATATATATATACCTGCACATGATTGTCAATGTATGGATGTGTGTGCATATCTGTACTGTTGTAATGTGTAGCCCTTCAACATAGTACATTTCCTGCAGTACAATGGCGTATCTGCATGATATGTTACAGATATTGGCCTGACATGCACAGGTGACATGGATAACTGTTGTAGCATTGTAGCTGTGTTGTGGTGGGTGCTGCTGTCAAGTACTACATGTGCTGGATATTGGATTGCACAGCATATCCGTTAGGGCTGGGGGGGGTACATTGCAGTAAATACCAGGTGTCCCTCATGTGCCCCCAATCCCATTAACTGTGCTCATGGTCTGTTATGTAGTATGGAGTGGGCCAGGAGTCCACTCCCATGTGGAAATCATATACACGTCTATCTATCTATATATATATATATATATATATATGTATATCTGCATAAGTACATATGTTACACCCCCATATATATAGGGATAGAACTGGACATTGATATAGCTCTAGTTATGTATATGTATCCATATATATATATATATATATATGTGTGTGTGTGTATGTATGTAGATATATATATATATATATATATATATATATATATATATATATATATATATATAGATAGATATATGGCTATATACACTGAACATATTAATCTATCTCTGTACGATTGCTGTTATATGGTTATTTGTGAGTCATACATACACACACACACACACACACACATATATATATATATATATATATATATATATATATATATATATATATATATACCTATAGCTGTCTATCTCTCTACATTTGCAGATGTATAGCTGTCCATATGTCCATGCATGTTTGGCCTATATGTGTGGCCTGTACCTCATTCTCTTGGCAATTGACATGGATGACCTTAGGACTGAGGTCAGTCATTTATGCTGACATGTACGTGTTTCAGACGTATCATCTCCAGCAATATATGTGTTCTACCACATATAACTGTGTAACTTGCAACGTTTGAAGTGTATTAAAGCAGGATATGACAGATATCCCTCTATGTACCCACATTATGGTGCACCATGTCCGTGATTCATGCATTAAGAGGTTGTGTGGTGTGTTATTACTACATTCTCTGTGCTATTGACTGATTGTGCTGGATGATATGTATGTGGAATCAGTGGTTATTTACATCTGTCATGGTTTAATGTTAACTCACGTAGTGTATGATGTGCAGTGTCCTGGGTGTGAGCCTTCCACAGGCTGTATATTGTGTTTCAGGGCAGAACACCAGCTGTCGGATACAGAGTGAGTTAGGGACATTTGAGAGGTTGTACGTTGGTGTGCGCATGTATGCGCAGAGCTAAACAATGCTAAGCTTGAGTTGTGTTACCTTACACTCAGCTAGTATCTACTTAGCTCAATCTATGTAGGCAATGCTTACCCCTGCGCGAATACATGTACACACACTTACAACTGCTTATCCATGCGTACTACTGCTGTTATGCGCTTACACATGCTTATTACTGCCTTAGTCAGTATGACACTTCACATGTGCATTTAAGGCAGTACTCCTGTACAAATATAAATGTTACTTAGTAGGTTATACAGCACAATGAAGTTAACATATGGATATCACATGGAAAATAGGATGTGCTGTAGTGGGACTCCACCTGGGAATGAGGGCACATTAGGCGGATGCTCTGGCCAATACACTATTGCTGTTTTGCTTCGTTTGCATATGTCTATCATAATGACATACCCATGTTCCCTTCCCCCGGCCCCCAAGCTCCACGTACACAGCATCCATCCATTCCCCGGTTGCTAACCCTGCCTTACTACACATCCACACATTTCCCCTCTCTGCACATCTCGGTACACCTCCAGTATACTGTCCCCACCCAAGCGTCTGCAGGCTCCTCGTCCGTTTTGTTCACATATGTACCAGCCTTCCCCTGATCCTCCTCTGATACTGGTGGTGACATCGATGTGACCCACAACTGTTGGTTCATCCTGCCAGGGATGGACCTGTTGTTGTGTCAAGAGTAGACCTAGCTGGTCTACAGTGTTTCTCCCACTGGTAGCATCCTGCCAGGGTATTGTGTAGCAGCGGTTTGCTCACACACCTGGCCAGCCTCGTCTCCCGGTTCCACGGTACCAACGCCCCAGGTGTGACATACTGTGCATGAAGCACACTCACACACCGCCACAGTGTGCACCGTATATCATTATCTCCTTCGGTATTATGCAGGACTACTGTTCTCACAGTATGATTGGACAGGCACTGTTCTGTGCTGCACATAGACTGTTCATAATACTGTGGTTGAGCAATGGACACGTGTTCTGGTATTAATCTACACACTTATATACATTTCCTATACTGTTGGATACCTGTGCTGGATGATGTGTTTGTGATCACAGCAACTCATGTCTACTATAGTGTGCAGGGTCGGGGGTTTGCAACCTGGCAGTGCAGATTATTTTGTTAATGGCCACATCAACAGCTGTTGGCTACAGAGTGACTAAGGCACTATAGAACATTTGTAGGCGGGTATGCGCTTGTTTGTGTGAAGCACATCATTACTGACCTCTGGTTGCGGCATCTTGCCCTCAGTTAGCCTTTACATTGCTTCGCCAGTGTGGTACTCGCATGCCAACAGCCAAACAGGCTTACACCCACTTGCTCCCGCATACACACACGCAACGTCGTGCATTTTGTTCACATCTGTCAACCGGGACACTCAGACTGTATGCTTGTCCATTGTCAACGGTGGCCAGGGTGTAGAGCTCCACATTGACCCCAGCTACATATCCCAATTAATACTGGGGTGATCACATTCATAAAGGGTAACAGACATAACATAGCTATGTCCCCCATTAATCATGCTTAGTTTACATTAAACTGTCGGTATTATCCATGCTTAGGTCAGGTTTACATGTCAGGTATGACTGTTGACAAAGGTCAGTTTAAGGTGAGGTCGGATTCCTGTTTCACAGGTCAGGATAGGTTGCATGCAGATATTTGGGGTAGGTGTAGTTATTCCATACCTGTGTGGTACAGTAGAGGTGAATAGCTAAGGAGTAGGTAGTGGGGGTGACATTGTAACTGTATAGTAGCCCGTACGTATTGGATGGGGAGCAATAGGGAAGGTATGTCGGATGTTGGGATTTGTATGCGAGGCCGGACAAGAGGTGTTGGTATCACTAGTTGATGTAGTGGTATAAAGTGTGAGGTGGGGGCTTTGCAATGTGGTGAGCCTGTGCAGCTCCAGGTGTGCTTGTGGTGTTCCTTCATGTGTCAGTTATGTGTGTCCTGTGGGACAGCTGTGATACTACATGTGGGTTGGGGTTCCAGATACTGGCAATATAGTGGGGGAAGAGGGTGTCACCTACGTCTACCCATAGACATTAATAGGAATGGAACAGGGGCTGATAGGTAAGTGGTGTGCATGGGGCACAAAGGGGGGTGTTAGTAGGGGGATTATCCAGGGATGTGCAGGATGGCTGCAAGGAAGTTCCACAGCTGGCTATGTTGTCTACGACAACAGCTGTGCATATGCACTGTATTTGGTGTTTGCGTTGGACACTCACACCCTGGGTGGGGGTGAGGACTTCAATAATACCTTGTGATGCCTATTACATCGGCTTACATGCCTACAGTGGGGTGTAGCAACCATGTATTTGTAGGTGTTGTGTAGTGGGTAATGCAACAACACATATGGTTACACCGTACTTTGCTATGTACACTGGACTGTGCTGTGGTGGAACCCATATCGGGAATGGCTGGTTGGATAAATCATTACAGGGACTGACTCTGATTATCATTAATTTTTGGGGTGTCCCACAAGGGACATTGATGTCTTTGTTTCAAGATTAGACTTGGCAGGTCTCTCCCACTGGTAGTACCCTGCCTGTGGTCTGGGAAGCAGTGGTGTGTTTACTTGTATCGTGTGTTTGTATGTTTCACCTGTCTAGGTGGGGGGGGTTGATGCTACGTGTTACACATTTGTTGATTGGACCCCCACCCCCATTAGCATGGCATGTGAACATATGTAATCCTTAACTGGTGTATCATATCTATATATATCTATATATATATAGATCTATATATATATATATATATATATATATATATATATATATATATATATGTATATAGATATATATATATATTTATATATATATATATATATATATATATATATATATATATGCTGTACACTACTATTTAACAAATTGTTTTCTAGTCTTGAGGAGATTTTCTCCCCGGGTCTCTGCTGTAAATGAGTCAGAAGTTTAGCCAGACTTACCAACAGATGTGATTTAAATACATAATTCAATTAATATCCTAGCTATATATATGTGTATGTTTACACACATATATACATATATATTTCTACATATCTATATACATATATATATGTATATATCTGTATTTGTATGCATACACACACACACACACACACACACACACACATATATATATATATATATATATATATATATATATATATATATATATATATATATATATATATATATATATGTATATATATACATATATATATATATATATATATATATATGTCTAACGATGGATGTATGGGTGTCTGCATATGTATATATCTATATGTGGGTGTTTAATTATATTCTGTCTCTGTATGTACACATTTGTGCTGCAGAGAGGGGGAGGTTTCACTCCATGTAGGTATGGGTATATATACGCACACACCTCTACAGTTGAACATCTACGTCTGGTTATTCCATTCTTTGTCATGTACAATAGACTGTGCTGCAGTGGAACTCATAGTGGGAGTGGCTGTCCATTGGGCCATGGCCCTGCCCAATGCACACTATTGCTTACATCCCTAGAGTGGTCTACATAGACCCACTCCAGCCAACACCTGCACAGCTAGGCCCATAATTTCATACCCATAGTTCCCAATCCGCACATCCTCTTTGGCACTATTCCTTACTCTGAGAGTAGGTCGGGTCTGGCCACACCTGTACACTGTACCCACTCCCCACTTCTCGGGACCCATCATGTTTGTTGTCTGCCCCATGGATCATCAGGCTTCTCCTACCTTGTAAAATGGAAACATGCATATCCTGCCGTTCAACATCGATGTAATGGCAGGAAACCCAAATATGTTTGACTTTTTGGGTGTCCCACAAGGGACATACATGTCTTTGTTTCAAGATTAGACTTGGCGGGTCTCTCCCACTGGAAGTATCCTGCCTGTAGTCCGGAAAGCAGTGGTGTGTTTACTTTTATTGTGCGCCTGTATGTTTCACCAGTCTAGCTGGGGGGGAGGGTTGATGCTACTGCTGTATCATATCCTAGCTATATACATGTGTATATGTACACACACACACACACACACACACACACACACACATATATATATATATATATATATATATATATATATATATATAAATATATATATATATATATATATATATATATATATCTACATTACTATATACAGATATATCTGTATATGTATGCATACATGTATATATTTATATATTGCTATATATATATATATATATATATATATATATATATATATATATATATATATATATATTAACGACATATGGATGTATGGGTGTCTGCATATGTATATATCTATATGTGGGTATGTATATGTATTCTGTCTCTGTATGTATACATTTGTACTAAGGAGAGGGAGAGGTATATCTCCATGTAGCTATGGGTAGATATACACACACATACCTCTACATATATACATATACATCTGGTTATTCCATTCTTTGCCATGTAGAACAGACTTTGCTACAGTGGAACTCGTAGTGGGTGTGGCAGCTCATTGGGTGATGCCTCTGCCCAATGAACACTTTTGCTTACATCTCTGGGGACACCCGTATAGACCCACTTCAGCCAACACCTGCACACCTAAACCCATAACTAGGTACCCATAGTTCCCCCACCCGCACCTCCTCTACAGCACCCATCCTTACTCTGTGTGCAGGTCGGGTCTGAACACACCACTACACGCTGCCCACTCTCCACTTCACGGGACTCATGTCGTACGTTGTCTTGACCCATGGATCATCAGGCTTTCCCACCCTTGTATTCCGGGTATGTACACACCCCGGCCAGAAAGGTTGTCGCACCGGCTTCCTCCCATAATATGTCAATTTTTGGGACGTTCCACAAGGGACATGCCTGTCTGTGTTCCAAGATTAGATTTCACCGGTCCACTGTGTACACCCCCCCGGTTGTATCCTGCCTGTGGTCTGGGGAGCAGTGGTCTATTTACATTGTTTGTGGGTTTGTGTGTATGTTTCCTCTGTCTGGCAGGGGGGGTGGGGGGAGGTCATGCTACGTGTTACATGTCATTCTTGTGTGCTTCCTATCATAGCTATATATCTGTGTATATCTACGCACACTATAATATATATATATATATATATATATATATATATATATATATATATATATATATATATATATATATATATATATATATATATATATATATATATATATATATATATATACACACACACATATATATATATATGTATATATATATATATATATATATATATATATATATATATATATATAGATATATATATATATATATATATATATATATATATATATATATATATATATATATATATATATATATGCCAAATATATGCCAAAAAATGCATAGTCATCCCATTTGGGAAAAACAAAACACCCATGAATTACCACATAGGTGGCAGCCCCCTTAATACAGAAGAGGTAATAAGAGATCTGGGGTCCTAGGTAGATAGTAATCTCTCCTTTGACAATCATATTGCCAAAGTAGTTAGGAAATCCCTCTATGTAGCCCATCTAATTACTAAAGTGTTCGCATCTAAAAATAAAGAGGTTATAGGTCCCCTCTACTCATCACTCATCAGAGCCATCATAGAGTACAATGCCCCATTTGGGATGTACCTCACAAGACACTTCCAACAGCTGGAAAGACCATAAAAGTACCTCACCAAGAGGATTACTGATCTCAAACATATGTCCTATGCTGCCCGACTGGAAAAACTCTAGCTGTACTCAGTGGCATATCTCTTACTCAGAGGTGATCTCTGCCTGACTTAAAGCCATGTCCAACTCAGAATTGATGGACATGCTCCACCTAAAGAAATCCAAGTCACTGCGAGCCACACGCTCTAGTGAGCTAAACCTTGCCATAACAATAAATAGAACATGCTGGAAGGATAGATTTCTGTCACAGAGACTCCCCATTATTTGGAACAAAATTCCTAACTACACTAGACAGAGCCCCTCACTAACACTCTTCAAGAGAAACCTTGATGAGTGGATGGGTAACAGAAAATACATCCCTGGGATAACTTCATTGGCTCTTCTTCACAGAGGCTCAATTAATTAATTAATGGGGCGGCGAAAGCTGACACACTCTGGCTAGGCTTATAAATGCCCTCAGGCAGATAGCCTAGTACCTACCTATGAACCTATGAACACACATATATATATATATATATATATATATATATATATATATATATATATATATATATATACATGTCTGCATACATATTATATGCATATATGTATATATATATATATATATATATCTAAATCCATGTGAGTGTATGAGATGTATGGCCTTAATCTCACTTATTTATTGCTATGATGGCTTAGTGGTTAACTATGTGACTAAAGTGTACAGGTTCCTGGGTTTGAGCCTTGGAGAGGCAGTTTATTTTGTTGGTGGGCAGAACATGGGCCATTGGATCCAGAGTAATTAAGGCACTTTAAAGTGGTTGTAAGCGGATTTGCGTGGGTTTGCGTGACAGTAAGCACTGCTAACCTCTGGTTACAGTTTCTTACACTCAGTTAGCTTCTACTTTGCTTACTCTGTGTGGGCAATGCTTACCCCCGCGCAAACTCACTTGGACATGCTTACCGCTGCTTATTTGTGCTTAGACCTGCTTACTTGTCCCTTATTCATTATGACACTAACACTTCACGTGTGCATTTCATGCAGTACTCCAGTTCACATTTAATTGTTATTATGTAGGTTATATGGTAAAATGATATAAAATTATGTTTGTATACAGATTTCCCGTGGAAAATGATTTGTGCTGCAGTGAGACTCAAACCGGGAATGCCTGTTCATTAGGTGGATGCTATAACCACTCCACTATTGCTGTGTTGCTTCATTTGCATATATATTCCTTGTTATCCTCTTCAGCCTTTCAGCTG
Organism: Protopterus annectens; assembly: GCF_019279795.1. Classification (NCBI taxonomy): domain Eukaryota; kingdom Metazoa; phylum Chordata; order Ceratodontiformes; family Protopteridae; genus Protopterus; species Protopterus annectens. The sequence goes on from NC_056727.1 coordinate 807,327,870, forward strand.
CTTAACCATAGCTAGGCGATGGGCAAAGCCGCGCACCTATGGTTTGCTGTACTCAGGGTTTTAAAAAAATTAATACAAGGGTTTCTTAACTTTATTTTAATGTACTGTTGCTGTTGAACACATGGGGACTGTTGGTGGAGATATGCGGACACCTATGAGCGGTTTCGCTCATTTATTTACACTTTCTTCTGTTCTACTTTGCAGGGGCATGTTTATTCTGAGAGCTTTGCTCTCAGACACGTCTCCTGCATTCATCCATGCTCAGTGTGGGATTTGGAGCTCTGGCGGTGCGCCTTCATTATTATGCATAGCACGCTGCCATCCTCCTCTTAAACTGTCGCTTACATGCAGGACTAGTTTAGTCCTGCACTGCAGATTAGTGAATCCGGTGGTAGGTCTCTCTACTTTGCCTCTATGATGGATTGCATTTGTATGTAATGCTCAGTGCAGAAAAGTTGACTGCCCAAAGATGATTTGCACCTTAAATTTATTAATGTTTGCCCAAACTCCTTGCATAATGAATTATGCATTTAACAGGAAAAAAAATAAGATTAAAACCAGTAAGGTAGTTATTACAGGTTCACCTGCCATTCATTTCAGCACACAAATCTTGATTTAACACAGTTTTTCATTTATGCTGAATTTGGCTGTCTGAGAATGTGACCTGCCTGATGACTGTCTAAGCTAGCATCTGGGTGGGATATGTGCTCTGAAGAAGTCTGTCTGTCTTCAATGTCTTTGAGAAGGTTCTGATGAAAATAATCATTCAGTAAAGCATTTTATTCACCTTAACTGCTTTGCTGGTAAAGCAACTGCAAAATATTCTGGACAGATAGACTGTAGCAGCATTTTTATTTAATAAAGTTTTCTCCTGAAATTTTGTAGTGGTACTGTCTGATATCTTGATGAAATCCCTGATAGAAACTATTTGATACAGTTGTACTGGGGTGTTGGTGCATGGCTATATTTAAGCCAAAAAATACATACCCCTTAACTGTCCAGATTTTAACAGAATGTCGGTTTTTGACTCATATTTTTGTTATGTTCCTCATAAAATTTGATATTTTCTGGCAAGTCATTGGGAACTGATGTCACTAATGACAGACATTTGAGTTTCAGGCTTTGTATCATTCAGAAAAAGCATGCTAGCAACCTGCTGTTCTATCAACTTTCTAATTTATATGTGCAACATTTAAAATATGTCTCCAGTTTTGGACCATTGTCCCCCATTTTGTTTTGCTTTGTCCAGATTTTTTGTGCTAAGAGATTGAGAAGCATGCTTGACTGACACATATGTAAAATCAATCACCATTCCTGCCTATAATGGGCAGCTAGGTCTTGTGATACGCAGATGGCTGCAGCTGTCTTGTCTTACTGATGACCGCCTTGAGGTGACTAATGATAGCCTGGGATCTAACTACATGGCTGATGCTCAAATTAGAAAACCGCATGCTATAAATTTAATACTCAGACTGGTTTAAAGTGAGTGGTTCCAAGCTCCACAGGAAGTATATAAGTCATGCACAAGAAACAAGAACCTGATTTTGCAATGGCAAGTACAATTAACTGGGCACATGCCATTAGTAAAAATGCTGACATTCATTGTTCTCTAAAAAACATAGATTAAACCAAAGTTTATAATAAGAAGTGCATATCTAAAATAAAAAATGATGTAATTACAAACCCTTTAACATAGTTTATTTGTAGAATGAAATCCAGTATGTTTTTAATCCTGTACTAACTGTATCAAGGGAAAAATAACATTTTTTGTGGCAGTAATGGTGTCCAGTAGTTCAATAGTACTGTGGTCTAGAGACATAATTATTAGTCTGGAAACAGTATTCTGTACTACAGTCTAATACAGAAAGAGGTCAATGCCACTAATACCTTCACTTTACTATCCGCCATTTGGTTTAAGGGATACAATCTACCTCTGATGTTAGACATAATGGCTAACAGGGATGAAAGAGAATATTTTGCAGAAAAGGTGTAATTATCTTTGTCTTTGATTTTTCTGTCTGCTTTAACAGCAGCATTTATTCTTTCAGCTTTCAGAGGCTATCACTTTTTCCCTTTTTGTCAGTTCATCTCTCATCCCTGTCTATAGTCTTATCCTGCAATGCGCAATTCTCATTTTCCTGCTTGAATGCTTCTGGTGTAATGTGAGCTAATTAAAGCAAACTACCTTTGCTTAGTCTTTATCCTTTTCTAACACTGTAAAAAGGAATAAGAGGGTTCTTAATTCTTCTTCGTTTCCCGGTTAGGGGTCACCACAGCAGAACACCTGACCACTCATGATTGGCAGTGGAATTTTTATAGTATCGCGTTGCTAGCCTGACACCCAACCTTCCACAGAAGGCACACACACACTCATGCCAGGGGCCAATTTAGAGTGTCCAGTCCACCTACAACATGTCTTTGGGATGAAACCAGAGCATCCAGAGGAAACCCTCGCGACAACAAGGAGGACATGCAAACTCCGCACAAAAGGCACCCCAGCTGAGAATCAAACCAGAGAACCTCTTGCTGTGAAGCGGCAATGCTAACCACTGCACCACCTCAGCCACCCAAATAAGAGGGCTCTTAATGTGAAAGACATAATGAATCACAGCAGCACTCTCAGTGAAGGAGAAAAACACCTTAGGTGAAAACTTCTACACCACATCCTATGCTGTGTTCAGAATGCTGGGAGAACACAGTGTGAGCAAACATCACTGGGAATGGTAGTAGACAGCAACTGTTGCATAAATACACAGTGGTTAGCTAGATTTGTTGTGTTATGACAAATGAAGTATTCCTTCTCAATGCCCTTGTACAAAACATAGATGATGCTGGCAAGCCTCTGTTCTGAACATTTGAGGAAGTATAGACGCAAAATAAGTTTGTTGAGCTGTGCTGTGGTTGCTCACGCACAGCTTCCATGGACAGTATGTGTTAACATATGGTAGAGTGAAAACAATGATTGCTTGAGACCATTGCTCTTTTGGGGAGTTTCTCTTTTCTAGTGTTGTGCAACCATGAAGCTGATATTATACACACACACACACACACACACACACACACACACACACACACACATATATATATATATATATATATATATATATATAAATATACAGATGTACTTTGCCATTCAAATGGATATTATTGAAGTATTTTTAAGCATCTCAATGGGTTATGATCATAAAAGCAGTTTCAGTGTGATCATATGCCGAATGAGTGTAACAAAATTAATGATATTGTGTGTGTGTGTGTGTGTGTGTGTGTGTGTGTGTGTGTGTGTGTGTGTGCGTGTGTGCGCGTGTGCACGTGTGCGTGTGTATGCATGTGTGCATGTGTGTGTGCGTGTGTGTGTGTGTGTGTGTGCATATGTGTGTGTGTGTGTGTGTGTGTGTGTGCGTGTGCGCATGTGTGTGTGTATGTGTGCATGTGTGCATACATATGTGTGTGAGTGTCTGCATGTGCATGCTTGTCTGTGTGCATGTTTGTAAATGTATATGCTTGCTAATGCCGGCTTGTATGTATATTGAGATGTACAGACGTTAATTCTTTTGGATTCATTTATTAACTCAAGATGAAAACGCTCAGGTTTACAGTGAATTATAAGTACTCATCTATATTTTTGGCCATCATTGAAGCCTTGATGATTCTCTTACTTGTTCAATGCCATGAACATAAAATAGGTCACACATACTAGATGGAATTTAATATATTCACAGTTTGTATGATAAGCGGTCCTCAGATCATTACCATTTTGTTGATTTCTTCCTTGCCTTGGTACTAAAACCAACAAGAAACTGTAAAATCTCAGTCACAGCCCTTGTATCAGACCCTATGTCAAGAGTATACAGACTAAGAAGCCCTTATCTGCAGAAACACTGAATCTGTTTGCTTCTTAGCTTCTCTGAATATTGTCAGTGCACTCACAGTCCCAGCACACTTCTTAGTACTTTGACATCTACAGAATTACCTGCATTTTTGGTGCTTGACATGAACCAGACTCAGATGAGCTTTAGAATTTTGGTTCTCCTTCATGTGGTCTTTCTTGAAAATATAGCTTTAATAATGAGATCAACATTAAGAGAGGTGAAACCTGGAAACTTTCCTGATGTCTTAGTGTGCCTAGGTCACTGTGATTGCCTGACCCATGAAATGAGAATTCTGCCTTCGATAAATGAGTCTGACTGTGCACTAGAAAGATCCTGACAATCCATTGGTTATGGCAAAGTCTGAGTCTCTGCGTGAAACTGACAGTGAAATCCAAGAGAATGTGATATTCTTAGACTTTGTCATGTCTTGCAAGAGATTCATGATAAAGTGGAAGGCCCTGGTGGTGAGGGAATTACTTAATTACATCAATCAGACTCTGTCAGTGGGACAGAGTTATTCGGTGAGACTTTTCGCTACAGATTTGTCTCAGATGATTAGTTCTAGAATATGTAATATTCAATGCGGCTACAGCAGACCTAAAAAGGGATGTACAAATGAAACAAAATATCTGCCGATTATAAAATACTGACCTGCTAGTAATGGAATGGCTGGGAGAGAGCTGCAGGCTATTGCTGATGGCTGGCAAATGGCATCTGGAGTTTTATTTTTAATGACTGTGATACATTTTGCTGTGTGCATGTAAAGTAGGGAGGGTGAATATCTGTGCATTTCATGGTGTGCAATTCATTAATTTCCAGAGTTTGTTCCCTTGATAGCCTGAATATGTAGTTTACATTGCAGGGTGAAAACATGGAGGAAAAGAAAGCCAACTTATTTCTTCCTGTCTGAAGGAACAAATTTAGCATCGAAGCTAAATGTACCACCGTATATCCTGTAATATAATGTGATGATTTTTGTTCAAATAGTGATTCATATTTATGAAAAATTATGTAAATATCATAAATAGAACTGCTGCTTTCATTATTCTGGTGCCATTGTGGAGTAGGCAGAGAGGATTTCTATATGCTTCTATTAACAGAACCAGTTACTCAATTTAGTCATGTACAAGAAGAAAGTTGGCCTCCTGCCAAGAGGGATTGTGTGCCTGGAATATTCATTCTGGGTAATGTGTTGCAATAGGGAGAATTGTGGTGAAATTATAATGAGAAAACTTTCACATCTTCCTACAGAGGAATCCAGACAGGTGAGAACTACTTGGAAATGTCTGTATATTCTGAAAATTAACTACTGTTCTGAAGAAAATTACTAGAATCTGTGTAAAAGAACATGCCCCTTTCTTGTGGAACTTAAGACTTTGAAAAAAAAGAACTTTTTCAGTAGATCTTCCCCTTTGGTTTCCATTACATAAGTACATTACCTTTAGTGGCCTTGTTTACATGAAAAGAGTCTACACCAATGCCTTTTGTTTGACTTTACGATAAAACATGTGCTTATTTTATGAACTTGCAAACCATGATATATTAATACAGTACATAGGTGGGTGCAGTGGGCAATTTTTTGATATAAATATTTATGCTAAAAACCTTGATTTTCCTTTTACTATCTTGGCCGTCACAATATTTTAAACCAATTTACCCCACCTGACCACCTAAGATCATTTCTGCAAATATGTGCTTAATCCCTACTGCTAAGAATGTACAGTCCAAACAATGTACTGTTAAAAATGAACCAACATGAACCAACATACTTCTCTTTTAACCTCTTAACACTAGGAAAAATGATAATAGGAGCATAATTTTGATAACTTCTTATCAAATCAGGATAATGAATCCTAGATTGTCCAACTTTCGGGACATTGCTTATGCAGTAATATAAAAATGGGGTGTGAAACGAATCCATACCTCAGCCATCACATCAGTCAATATATTTTAGTCAGTATTACCTCCTCCCTGGATATGGAGGCTACTTTCTCTTAGAAAGCTGTATAAGTGCATGGTATTTGATAATGGAGAATAGTCTGATCTCAAAGAATAATCTGCCCCACTTACTGGCTAGGAGAGGAGGAGGCACCTGACAATGATTTTCCACATGATAATGCTGTGGAGCCTTCTGTAGGTGAATGGTATGAAAGTTCTGCTGAAGTTGTACAGCAAGGCAAGGAGCAGGAAACAGTAGCACTTCTGACACAGGGAATGAGGCAGAGTGATGAGCCAAAAGAGTTCTCATATGAAGGAACAGCAAATGAAGCAAGGGGCATTTGCAGAGGATATGTCACAGGTTGATGTTCTGGAACTTTCTGTAGAATATTCACATGAAACAAGAGAGCAAATACAATGTTTTCAGTCCGGAAGAGAACAATCTAAGGTAAGTCCTGCATGATTTAATAGAGATGGATAGACATATTTAGATAGATGAAACAAAATATATTAAAGAAAGTAAATAAGACCCAAAATGTTAGAAAACTGATAAAATAGATGAACACAGTAATCAGGACTACTAATAGAGATGCACATGATGTAACAGAAATAAACAGGATATATGACTGTGCAGCTAATCTAATAATGAATAAAATATTGCCATAAAAGTGTAGAGTAACAAATGAAAGGAAGTGAACAAATAGAATGCTACCCTGGAAGCACTGCATAGAGAAAATTATAAAGCAATTAAGACAAGCAGTATCACTGCTAGAAGAGTATATAAAAGGAAAAGAATCATCACAAATACTTAGAAAGACAGATGTGATAAAAGCAACATGCAGTATCAAAACAGACCAAGATTTATCATACATTATTGTAAATAATAAATTAAAAATATCAGTGCAGGTAGGAAAACTTACAAAGTATGCAGATAAATAGAAAGGAAAGGCAAAAAAATAAATAATTACTTCAAAAAAGTTTTATAGAGAATGGAGAAGCAAAGTAAAAGGAATACAAACACCACAAAAAAAGAAGAAGAAATCGGCATACATTGGAGATGTATATAAGAAGATCCTGTTGAACCTAACAAAGATGCTGAATGGACGGAAAAACTGAAAGAAACAGTAAGGAGCTCTAATGTAGAGTATATGGAATAGAATGAAGTAATGGCCATAGAAACTGAGACAAAATTATGAAAAGGTCCTAAATGGAAAACTCCAGGCAAAGGCACAGTACCTTACTTTTGGCTAAACGTATTAACATCTTTACTAAAAGATTTAGCCCTGAGTAAGAATTAATTACATATACATCCTGAACTGTCACCAACCTGGTTAACAAGAAGAAAAACAGTGCTCCTTCTTAAGAGGGAACCTTCCATCTATTCTAAGAAGTATAGACCAATAACTTGCCTTCCAGCAATTTACAAATTATATACTAAAACTGTTACAGACAGAGTTTATTGTCATTAAAAAATCAGTTGTGGCAACAAAACAGAAAGTTAACAAAAGAAAGTCATATGGAACAAAGGATCGATTCTTACTAAATAAAGTCATTACAAAGACTTGTAAAAAAGAGAAAAACTCTAAGTGTGGCAGGTATGGCATGCAGAGATTAGAAAAAAGCATTTGATAGCATCCCACATTCCTGGATAAAATAATAATTACTATTGGAAGTGCCAAAAAAGCACAGCATGTGAATTCAAACAGAAGAATTATTAGAAGGAGAGTATTCTGATCCCAAACATAAAATTTTACATCACAGCTCTGATTATAATTAGCTACAGTAGATGGAATTTTTTCTATCTAAATCTAATAAAGGACTTGTTTTTGTTTATAACTGGCTATATAGTTTGCAGTTTAATTTATTTTACTCAGTCAGACTAGGCACTTAAAAAGAATTCATACATTTTTATTGTAATATTATCATATCTAGTATAAACATAGTTTGTCAAGCATTATTTAAATGGACAAAATTCCCCAATGTTTTCTTGTTCCAGTTTAAGTCTTACGCAGTCCCCCAGATTTACTAAATTTCCATGCAGGACTAGCTTAGTCCTACACGGAAGCGACCATTTAGGAGAAGGACGGCAGCGCGCCTTGCATATTAATTAGGCGTGCTGCCCGAGCTCCTAGGCTTACATGGAGCATGTAAGAGTGCAGGGCGTGTGTCTGAGAACAGAGCTCTCACAATAAACATGCCATTGCAATGTAGAACAGTAGAAAGGGATATGCAATGAGCGAGAACGGTCTCAGGTGTCCACATATCCCCACCAACAGTCCCCCTTGTGTATAACAGCAACAGAATGTAGTAATAAAATGAAGAAACTCTAGTTTTTTTTTTTTTTTTTTTATAAAAATCTGATTGAAGCTAACTGTAGGTACGCGGGTGTGCCCATCGCTTAGCTACGGTTAAAGCAGCTTAAAAGGCTGAAGAGGATAACAAGGAAAATGACAAAGAGGATAACAGCAATAGTACAGTGGGCAGCACATTCACCTAACAAACAAGCATTCCTGGTTTGAGTCCCACTGCAGCACATTCTATTTTACATGGCAAAGCACATTATGACCAATATTTTTGTTGCATAACCCACTAAATAACATGTATTTATGAACTGGAGTACTGCAGTAAATGCACATGTGAGGTGTCAGTATCATAATGAATACGGCACTAGTAAGCAGGTCTAAGCACAAATAAGCAGTGGTAAGCATAATTAAGCACTAGTTAGCAGGCGTAAGCCCATTTGAGCAGTGGTAAGCAATGCCTACACTGGCTAAGCGATTCTAAAGCTAACTCTCTGTAAGCAGATGTAATGGCAAGTTAGCAGTGCTTACCCACTTACAACTGCTCAAAAGTGCCTTAATCACTCTGTATCCAATGGCCCTTGTTCTTCCCATCAACAGCCATGGAGGTCTCGAACCCAGGACCCTACATACCATAGTGCCAGCAGCTATCCACCAAGCCATCACTGAAGTACAGATGACTGAGGTAGTAGTAAACGTCCCCACCATCATATAGCCAAATTGAACCTGTGAAAGGAATCAGTATACAGTGTATGTGCCATAACCCACTACCTAACATAAATATGTGAACTGGAGTACAGCAGTAAGCCCATAAGTATGGTGAAATTGTAATAGAGTGTTGAAGTCTCTAATAAAACACAAGGACCCCACAGAGTGTACATACATCAGGGATACCAGGCATACATATAATGTGTAATGAATAATAACACAATGCCAAAAAGGCATTATAATGAAGGTCTAATGTAAGCAATGCTAAGCATTGCACAGGCCAGTGTAGAAGTTGCGAGCAATGTGTAAACCAGCTAACTCTTTGTGCCAGTGGTATACCCCTTTAAACAATGCTGACCTTAGGTAAGCAGGTTTGCCCATAGATTAGCCTTTTCAAAATTGGCCAATCATAGAAAAGTGTGGGGAATCGGCCCTATTTAAACCCAAGAGGTGGAAATAAATCTCATAACTAGTTGTAGCTTCCCCTTGTAGGCACTATGACAGTAAGGGGAGAAGGAGTGCACTTCCGGGTGCAGCGCTGGTGCATCCAGAAGTTCAAGGTCATGGCAGGACTCCTAGTTAAAGACCATGCACAGAGACTGCTGCAGAGCCAGTACCAGTGCTCCCAATATAAGGCGGAGGTCTGGGACCATCTCGCCCATGACCTCACCAGTGCCACTGGCAAACCCACAACTGGTGAGCAGGTCAGGCACCACTATGTCGACCTGAAGCGGTGGAAGTGTGACCTCTTGGAGGAGTGGCTCCAAGAGGCTAGAGCATCAGGGGAGGTACCAGATGTGTGTAAGTATCACCCCGGTATGTGTGTAATAAGTGCCAGCTCAGGTATATCATGGATAGGTATGGCTAAATATTCCTCTTATGTCCCCCCCCGTGAACCAGGAGGCCCACATCTGCCGCCTGGCATGGTTGCGACAGGTCAGTAATACTTATGCTTTTACTGTCATAAGAAATAAAAATAAAAGTAGTAGTAAATTAATTTCTAGTATAAAACCTGTATTGTTCAAGGCAAGTATATTGTTTGTACAGCAATAAAAGTGTAATATCCTGACAAAACAAGTCTAACTGCTGGATTGCATGTGTATATTCTGGTATCATATGGTAATGAAGATTTGCAATCATGTAATAGTACTGTAGTATTAAGCACTGTTACCCACACCAAGCACCATAAATTGAATGTGTAGGAATGCCTGTATATGACAGGTGTAACCTCCAGATGCCATTTAGTACAACTGAGAGACACATAGACAGTAAACAGAGAAAGTGTAGGCAGCAAAAACCAAATAGCACATGCAACTGAGATGTGAACTGTTGTTTTTTAGCACACACAGCCACAGTTTGAATCCTGCCAGTGGTAGTAGTCTGCATACAGAATCATACCCCACAACTGTACAGATATGTCCAGAATATCTATTAAAGTGGCCCATATCTATTGCCTATCAACCTGTCCCCCTGGGAAATCAGGGGGATAATCCCAGAAGTATAGTCAGCAAACAGGAAATACAACTTATTGATACACATCTATGACAACAAACCTGGCACACTAGCAGCTCCCCAATACCTTATGTGACAAAGAAGCCACGTATGTCCCATTTGCACCCCACATTGTTAAGCTGTGGTCAGAATGTGTACAGTAGCAGAATGAGATGTATGTGCATAATAGTAATGTGGAACCTGGTACTGTGTGTGGGAACATTCAGGTAGTGCTAATAAACATTCCTCCCACAGGTCTGTCAGATACCAACACTGTGCCCAGAAATACAAGAATGATATGCAGTTGCTCTGAATAATGAGGTACCACACATCACTGTCACCCACACTGTCCTACAACATATAACTGTCTAGGAATTCTGTATAAGAGTGTTGTTATACAAGGCAAGGTCAAAATGCATATGTACAGGGGATTAATAAGACATAAAGCAGATTGGAGATTTACAGCAATATCAATATAGCAGACACAACTGTGATGGACAGTGTTTAAGTTGTAGCAGACACAGCCATGATCTGAATCCTGGGAGTGGAAGTAGACTGCCTATAGATTCATACCCCACAGCTGTACATGAGGCCAGAATGTTCAGTATATGTGCCCATATCTGCTGCCTGTCCCCCTGTCCCCCTGGTAAGTCTGTGGGATGATCCCAGATGTGTAGCTAGCAAACAGGGAATGCAAGTGATTTTCAACCATCATGAGAACACACCTGTCCTGTAGCAACCCCCAAAACTGTTAGGAGAGTAATATTTCATGTATGGCCTATCTGCACTCCCATGTTGTGACCAGAGTGTGTACAGTAACAGAGTGAGATGTATGTGCATAATACTAATGTGTAATCTGGAACTTTGTGTAGCAACAGTCAGGTAGTGCTAACAAACATTGCTCCCACAAGTAAGTTGGATACAAACATTGTGCTGATAAATACAGACCAATATAACCTTTACTGGTAATGTCCACCCTGGTATTGTAGGGGATTGTGAGTGTTGCAGTTTCTCGGAATAATAAAGTATCACTGGTCACTGTCACCCACACTGTGCTACATAATATAACTGTGTATGAAAGCATGTATATGTGTGTGTCAGGTCACTAAAGGTGGAAGAGGGCAACATTGCAGATATGTCCAGGCACACCAGCATGTAGTCAACACATGGCCAGAGTCTGTGCAGAAAGTTGGATAGCATAGTGCAAAACATCATCTCGGAATCCAGGCGTATGTGTATGAACAGTTAGTCAGTGTTAACAAACATTCCCTCCACAGGTATACCAGGTAAGAGGTGTACACTGCAGGTAAAACCAGTTCATGTTAATGATGACAACAGCCATATCACTGACCAAAATAAGGCTATAGAGTAGTGTAGTAAGACTTGTAAGGTACAGATAACAGCACTGACTAGGAAATAATGTGGACTACAGGAATATACTACTTGTTAATTGACATCTTTCTATCCCCTCTACCTTATCTCCAACAATAATCAACATACCTACCCCAACTGGTATGTACTGACTCTGATAATATCCAATTGTTTGATAAATATTTTAATGGTTCCCATGCATGTGCCATATTGAGATATTCCAACATTGTTGGCATGGTGCCATCAACATACCTGCATGCTGTTCTTACTGCCACTGTGGTCCCATATATGCATGTGTTTTGCTTGCTATGCAACTTTTCCGTATCTGGTGTCTGGGTTAATGAGAATATCTATGCATGCTGTTATACCTAACCTGGAATGTTTTAACTATTACTAACCCATATATGATGATGAAATCTAAACACTATAGCATGCTTGGGAAGGCCAGCGGACCCACCAGTCCCACCTCAGCTGGCCAAGGCACCAGTCACCAGCATGTCTGGGGCCCAACCCCGGATCTCCCTGTCCATTGGTCCTGCACCACCTTTAGGTGGAACCACCTCAGGGGATGGAGTTTGCCCCCCCCCCCCGGAGTGGGAATGGACAAGCACCTGTCACCCGTCACCAGGTCATTGTCGTGGTGTGTAGAGCGATCAACGAGCAGCTCGGTGATCTTCTACACCAGCTCGAGGGCTGCATGTCACGATTAGAGAGTCAGTCTGGCTCTGTGGCTCAGCCCCCAGCACAGCCACCTTCAGGGCTGTGAAGGTGCAGTGGTGACTGCCCATGGGTGGGGACCTCAGTCCCACTGTTACCAGTAGGGGGCTTGTGGGCTTCCAATATCCCAACATCCCTCCCCATCAAGGGGTTTACCCCCACATGTGCCATATACTACCCCTGTACATGTCTTGTGTGTCTTGTCTGTTAACCTACCCAACCTACCATTCCAAATATACCTACTACCCCTACCCAACATCCGACTCTCACCAGAAAAAAAAGGGCAATCTGTTCCCACACAAAAATCTCGCCCCATACATAACTGTCCATTTTGCACACATGTCCACTGGACACATGTAACCCGGTCTAATTCGCATCATAATTTATTATTGTTGTCCTCACCCCTCTCCCAGGGGTTTAAGTGTCCAAATCTACCTCCAAATTCAGTGTATATGCACAGCTGTTGCTGTAGAAGAAATGGGCAGCTATGGACCTTCCCCACACCCTTCCTGCACATCCCCAGCTATTTTCCCTACTGTCTTTCCCTCTTTGTGCCCCTTCTTCACCATTTTCCTATCAACCCTTATTTCTTTTCTTTTAAAGAAATTAGCACCAGGGTAAGTGGGAGTAAGCACTTTTAAGCAGCAGTAAGCGGGTCTAAGCCTGTTTGCATGGGGGTAAGCACTGCCTGCACAGATTAAGCAATTTAGAAGCCGAGTATAAGTAACTGTAACCGGAAGTTAGCAGTGCTTACCTCTGCACAAACACGTGTAAACCCACTTACAACTGCTTTAAAGTGCCTTAATCACTCTGTATCCAATGGCCCATGTTCTGCCCAGCAACAAAATAAACAGCCTCTGCAAGGCTCGAGCCCAGGACCCTGCACACCATAGCCAAAGTGATTTCCCAATAAGCCATGCCAGATATACATAAATGTAATGTTTCCAGAAACATATCATCCAGCTCAGTTATGCAACAGTACAGAGAATGTATACCAACATCTAGATGTATGTGTGTGTGTAAATATATTAAAATCTGCACAGATACACATATCTATAGATGTGGATATATATATATATATATATATTATATATATATATATATATATATATATATATATATATATATATATAAATGTATACATATATATAAAGATATATGAACATATATACATGCAAATGCCTACATCAAAACATATATATGTCTTCACCTATATGTCTACATATACACAGCAAGCTACATATATGTAAGCAGATATATATCTGTGTAGGTATATACGGACATAGTTATATATACGTAAGCAGATATATATATATATATCCATATAGGTATGTATGCACATACATGTGCAGAGATCAATGGAAAATTAAATCATAAATGTCCACATACACCATCAATGGGGTTGAGAGGCCCCAAACAATATACGTCTTGTACGAATATGTATACCCACCCCCCCACAGCCAAACACATCCGCTCTGCAATACACTACCAAGTGTTGCAGATCCCATAACCAGGTCCTGACATGGCATGGGCACAAGATGTTAACAGTATTACATCCCACCCGTATGATGTCAGGCTGGTAGTGGTAACATATCATGCAGTACAGTCTGGCTCCCTTAGGAAATGTAAAATGTGGAAGCTATCAACATCCCCAGGATACGTATACACAGACACATATATGCAGACACAGATATATATATATATATATATATATATATATATATATATATATATATAGATAGATAGATATACATGTGACTACACATAAACAAGCAGATATATGTACAGTAAGATACTCGTGTAGTAGGCGCACACACTATGGAACAGCCACTATGCCTACAGTTAACACCCTAACAACTGGACACTAGATGAGCCACCCATACAAATGACATATGTTGCCTGCAACATATAACCACAGAGAGGTCATAGGATAAAACACCACACACAGGTTTGCAGAAATGGGATACCTTTATTTGTGTACTATTACAGATGTATATGCCATGTCATATTGCTGTTCAGACACTAACATCCATATAAACAGAGTAATGCAACTGGGAAACAGTTATACTACTACAGTAGTCTGGAAAGGTCCACAACTGTTGCTGTCCAGGCCAAGCCATTCAAATCATACAATAGTAATGACAGACTGGGCCACAGGATACCACACAATCAGCAGTAAGTGATGCAGGTGTATATTCCAGCACCCCCTATCTACACTCTGTACACAATCACTAGGTGGTACAGACTTCAGTTGGCCAAATGGGATGTAACTCATACATAACAAGGCATAACTGACACCATCACAGGCACACTGGCAAACAGAACAGTCTGTATGGCAGGAGGCAGTAGGCCTGCAGTAACCCACTTTATGTAAGTAATGTCAAGATAGGTGAAATGTATGGTACTGTACATCCAGATACCTTACAGCAGTTCACCCCTGATACCCCCACATTTTGTAACAGCCTAGGTTAGGTATGGTGCACCCCCCCCCAAGACTCAATAATACAGGGCCATATACCACTGTTACATACACTGGCCTCTGGAGTGCATATGGGCACACATGTATTGTGTAGGTGAAGCCCACACATATATGGCCCTAGCCCCATCGTATGTGTGGGGGATACAACAGCAGTAGACTGCTGGCAGGAATGGCAGCATGGTATACGTATATGTGCATATGTATCACTATCTGTATATATGTAGACATATAATGCTCTGTATATGTATATATCTGGGTGTGTATATGCGTATCTATGTACACATACACACCCATCTATATATGCCAATATGTACATGTGTAATTATCTATATAGATATCTGGATAATCATATGTACATATATATTCACCATATGTCCTGAACATGGGGTGTAGCCCTACCTCAGCCCCTACAGTCCCAACTCCATAGTGCAAGGGGATGTCGGTATGTATAGCAGGTATATTAGTAGGCTATTGCTACTGTAATAAGGATTGTCTTCACAGACATGGTGTGTATGGGAGGTCACATCTGCTTTTCACATGTGCGCCATTGGCTACTGACAGACACCCTAAAGACATCATAGTACAGTACTGCTGCAAGCACGTAATGCTCCTGTGAACTACAGCAGAGATATTGGCCAATAGATGTGGACATTCTGGCACACTGTATACAGTCCAGAGGTATACACAGAACCCCTTAGTGTAAAACATGTGGACCAAGCCTGACAATATGGATATTAACAGCCATGTAGATGGGTATAACACATAACAACTGGTATACACCCCCCCCATAGGTTATGCATTCACACACCCCTGTCTGTCCTGACACATAATAGCTTCTAGTATAACAGGGGTTGGGAGAGTGGCTTAATGGTTAAGGTGTTTGCCTTACAAACACAAGGTGCAAGGTCTGAGCCTCACAAGGGATAATTGGCTAGGCTTAAAATGGCTCGCAAGGGCAGTTAGCTTAGTACTAAACTATGAACCTATGAACTATGAACCTATGGTACAGAGGTACCATGGCCACATACTACCCGCTAGATATTGACTTACATCTGTACATCATCCCACCGCTCAGTCTGACATACATGACTGTTAAGGGAGGCCCAGCAGCAGTATATCTGGCAAGTATCTGCACATGACATCTCACTGGGTAAGTACACTAAGCTGCTAGGCATGTAACACAGCATTGTGCAGGCTACAGGCAGACTGGCTCAACACTGGCCTACATCTCCTATGGGGGAATGCACATGTACCTGCATATATAGCAGGCTCTACAGGCATGTCACAGCATGTGAACACAGCCACAGCCACATATGGTAAGCTAACATAATATTACAGTATATGGACTATCTGTTCAACACCATCCTCATATGTGCCACTCACACACTAACCCTACATATACTGGGCCACTACACCGTGTGGTCTGATGCCTGTCCGTGGTATGGGACATGTGTGTATATGGCCCTACAGACATGTAAGCCAATATGGTAACATACAGTGGAGCAGCATGTAACATCAGAAAGGACGGGACCTATAACGATGACATCTACCACAGTCTGTACACAGGCCAAGGTACATATTGACAATACACACCCTGTCAACATTCACCATAAGTACACAGACCTCAGTACTGTACAAAGAACCACAGAATGTCCAGGTTATGTCATCAAATATAACCCCTACTGTACATAACGTGTAGAAGTCTGATATCTCACTGGCTTGTTATCAGATATGATGACACTAATTATGGCGTACAGCACATATGCACCTCTTAATGCATGACATATATACAAAGGTTGACTGAGTTGTGGCTGGAAGCACATACACAGGGCCAATATTGACATGTTGCTGTGATAACATCTTACATCTACTGTTGTAACAGGGTTTGTCGCAAAATATGTCCTATGAGGGATATGAAGTCAGTAACTGTCCCGGCTTTCAACATCTACAGACTGTAATCCTCACACTACCTTCTTCTGTCCACAGATACATGCACTGTGGGTAACACGTGAAACCAAAGGCACGACACACTGCCCAGTCTGCAGATGACCCTACAGATGCGGAGTCCTCATACACATAGAACTGACATGACAGGTATTAATACATGTAGGACAGCCATATCCGCACACACCCTGTTAAACCAACATTACTCCGATTATAGTATAGCAGCACTTATAGTCTGTAGTCAGGTCAGGTACCTCCCCCTCCTGTGTGTTGGCCTGTTTCCACAGTGCATGTTGTCAGAGGTAAATCCCCAATCCATCTGAGATGCTGTTTGCCAAACAACAGATCGAGTTCCTGATCACAGTGAATGGAAAGGCCCAACACCAAAATGATGTTCCTAGATATTGGAGTGTGTTTCCATGCAATTAGCTATGGGAACGTTACTACAGATGTTCCACATGCAATCAGCTAGGGGAGGGCTGCAATTCATGCAGAGGCCATCAGCTGATCATGAGCATCACTTAAAATGCACATGCTGCTGCATAAGGAAAGCAGGTGTAGGTCTCCACTTCCACCAGTGAGGGAATGAGAGAGGCAGACAGAGGCAATGACAAGTCAGGGAGGGGTGGGTGAGTAAAACTTAAGCATGTTTGTGTCACACACCTACCAGCACAGGGTATCAACCCCTAATGACTATGTAGTGCTATCACAATCCTATGCAGTTATTGGATGGGCCACATAGGTTACCTGTTTGGAGTCCTCAGAACATATATGTGATGGTGAGTGACATCTGCAACAGGGATATGGTAGCCATATGGTAGGTGAAGTACAAGTGCCTGTCCGCATAAACAGCTGCCAGCTTCAACACAGCCACACTTTCACAGGGACGCACACACATTGACACACTTGGCAGGGCCAGGGATACAGCTCATCACTAGTGAGATTGTCACAACACATTACTGTGCAGGTATCACATGCACCACATGGGTCATACAGAGGTTATATGGGCAAATGGTATGGGGAGGTGTCTGACATCATACAACATGCTTCAGTATGCCACTGGGGGTTGTAGTGAGTGTGGATGTGATCATGTGCAGCATACAAAACACACACAAACACACAGGGTGCCAGTACTGACATGCATGGGTGCATTTCTGCACAGGTATTTGGTGGTCAACTGTGCCAGACAGCTATACAAGGCTAGGTGATGGGTATAACTTGGCATCAGGCCACATGATAATGATCTGTGTTGTGGCTCAGGGCTATGGTTTATGCATTTGCCCACACAGCTGGGTATTGTATCCACCATCCAGTCACCTGGGTGACTGTTGCATGTGGCCAATGCTGTGCATCGCTTGCCATGTATGTGTCCCATTGTCCATGACATGGAGGGTGTCTGGGATGTGCACACCTCCCACATGCATGTACAGTGACGTGGAACTGTACCTGGGGTGTCGGGCCTATGTTGCCTACACAGATTATCATCAGATGTGCCAGTCTTGGCCACCTGTGGCAGGAACTGGTAATGGACAGCAGGTTAACCCTGCACCTACATTGATAGCATGGGTCACATGTGATGCCACCACAGGTGTTGCAGGTGTCCAGTGGGGAACATGGGAAGGTCCACTGTCTGCATGTATGTGCCTATTGGACAGATGGACAGGGTGCCATGCCCTCTGTAGGCCACTGAAATCAATCCATAGTTACTATCAGTGGCCAATATGCAATGTACTACACACATATTGGCTGTTGCCTTGGCATGTGTGTGTATGAGACATGGATTAAGAGCGTGCTCTGGGTAATACTGGGGTTGCTAACTGTGATTGCTTGGCCTTGATGTCACATGTATGGGTATGGATTTGCACTCCAGTCTCATGGCTATTTCACATCTGTTATCCCTGTACAGTGGACATTGTGATATATACTAGGGCCACCATATAAGAAATTTGCAAAACCCAGTCCACTTGGGCCCAGGTGCCATACACTCCCCTCAACACAGGAAATGAGTTACAAACACACACCTGTCATGTCTGGGAGTAGAACCCCTATCTAACTAGTATATTACATTACAGCACTACGCAGTTATAGAGCACACCATGGAGATTATTGGAATACTCCTTCCCCAAAGGTATATATCACATTGGATAACTTCTGCAGGATTGCCAAAGTAGGACATTCGAATTGTAGTGAGTGTGGCTAGGCTAAAATGCATTGCTTCCTACACAGACAGTAACACACACAAATCATCCACAACTGACATATGCAGGTATAGAACTCCTAACAGAGGTCTATATCACATTACAGCATGGAGCTATTATAGGACACACCATGGGGATGACTGGAGAATACATTCCCCAAAGATGTATTTCACAATGAATGACATCAGCAGGATTGTCAAAGTAGAGCATTTGACATGTACTGAGTGTGACTAGCCTAAAATGCATTGCTCCCTACAGAGACATTGAAACACAGAGGTCTATATCACACTACAGCAGTACACAGTTATGGCACATGCTACAAAGATTACTGGGATACATTTTTCCCAGAGGTATATTTCTAGATAGATGACATCAGCAGCCTTGCCAAAGTAGAGCATACAAATTGTATAGAGTGTGACTACCCTAAAAAGCATTGCGCTCTACACAGGCAGGCACACACACAGTTACCAAGGTTGTGGATTGCACTCCTACCTAACTATTTTAGCACACTACACAGTTATGGGACACGCCACAGAGATTACTCAGCTATAACTTTCCCAGAGGTGTATTTCTAGGTGAATGACATCAGCAGCCTTACCAAAGTCGAGCATTTAAATTGTAAGGGGTGTGACTCCCCTACAAATCCTTGCTTTCTACACAGACACACAACCACACACCCAGTTGCCAAGGCTGGGGTTAGAACTCATACTAAACTATTTTATCACACTACAGCAGTTTTGTGACATGCCACAGAGATTACTGGGATAAAAATCTCCCAAAGGTGTATTTCACAGTGGATGACCTCAGCATGCTTGTCATAGTGGGGCTATGGGAAGGGCAGTGTGTGTGCATGGGCCATAACCCATTCATCTAGGTGATGACACACCACATGCGGGCACAACCTGAGTCATATTTCACAGGTACGTGTATACAGCTGCTAGATGACTACTTCCTTGAACAGTCATGTTGCACAGCTGGCACATGCACCACATACTCTGTAATGCTGACTGATACCGGTGGCTAGTATCTGCAGTGAGTAACATCTGACCCTCGTGTGGTTGTGGCCGTTTGGCTGTGTGCTGCATGGGACAGGCCTGGATGGCTCCTTGTCACAGTCACCCTCTTCCACACATCTATGTACACCCATGTTTGGCCTATTATAGTGTGTTGTCCTTACATATAAGCCTGTATTCCTATCCACTGTGTGTGCAAAGCATGAGTGTGCATACTGAGGAGTATCTGCACTAACATCTGCAGCTGCCAGATATGTCTGGTCCACTGGTGTTTGCAGACATGGCCTTCATGTGTTTAGGCCTTCATGTGTTTGTGTGTGAGCATGCCCAGTATGACCTTTCAGTATGTTACTGACTGACATGGCCTTCAGCCATCTGTATTGAATGTGTGGATTGAATCCAGGTAGTTTGTACTGCAGTGCTGACCTTTGTGTTGTCCACCTACAGGTAGCGTGCTGTCTCTGCAGGCTATCCATCAATCATTTGGCATGGGGGGGCACACCTGACTATTTCTACATTTCTACACAGGATTGGGGGTGGCATACTTGACTGTTACTACATTTCTACGTAGGATGGGGGGGCACCTGACTATTTTGATGTTTCTACACAGGACTGGGGGGCACACCTGACTGTGACTACATTTCTATGTAGGATGGGGGCACACCTGACACTTGTACACATTTGCCAGGACTGTACTGGTATGTCGGGTACTCCATTTCTGTCTGTAGTCTTACCTATCGTGCTGACTAGAGGCATACATGTGTATTACAGATCTTACCTTTTAATTAATTACATATTAGTTTCTGACTTCCTACCCTTCAGAACTGACATCCCACTGCCTGACCTGCTGTAGTCTGTCTGTGTAGGCCTTGGGGGAGTGGTTACCATAGGCCTCCTTCAGAGGCCATAGCACATCCTTTGTTTGAGTTTGTCTACACCTGTCCTGCTGGCTGTGACTGTTGTTTGGTATGTGAACCTCCCTGACTGGCATGTGTGATGTGAGAGTCACTTACCTTGTGGGTGTCCCAGTATTAAAGGTGGTGCTGCAGGGCTGTGTATGCACATAGTACAGTCCTTACACATGGTTAAGCACAGGTAGTGTAATGTTTGGCATCCCTTTTACTGTATGTGAGAGCCAGAGAGAGGAGTTATTCCCTGGGTCCCTCCTGTGTCAGTGTATGTGCTGTGCGTTGCCACTTTGCCAAGGCCAGGGCATACTGGGCACACCTCCTTCTGCCTACTGGGGCAGGCTCAGGTTGTTCCTCCTCCAAGTCACTCTGTGCCTCTGCAGGCCTTGGCAATGGTGGGGGGTTGTGTGGCCTTGCCCCGTGCTGTTCCTGCTTCAGCTGTTTTTGCAGGATCATATTGTGTAGCATGGCACATACAAGGACAATTTGGGTACATGTAGCTGGTGAGTACTGCAAGGCTCCACCGGATGTGTCCAGGCACCGGAACCATGACTTGAGCATCCCAAACACAAGCTCTACTATAATTCTGGTCTGTGCATGTGCCTCATTATGGAGCTCTTGTTCAGGTGTGTGCATTTCTGAAGGATGTCATCAGCTACGGCTCCAGTGCGTATCCAGCATCCCCCACTAGGTGACCTTCAGGGATGTCCCCATTGGCAAATCTCTGGTACAGCTGCATCAGATGCCAGATGTGGGAATCGTGATAGCTTCCAGGGCAGCCAGCACACACACATTCATTATTATGCCCAGGGCATCGCACACAACCTGGCAGTTGATGGAGGGGAAGCCCTTGCGGTTGATGTAGACCCTACCCCGCTCACTGGGTGGTGCTTTGATGAATATGTGCGTGCAGTTTATAGCACCCACTACCTCAGGGTATTCTGCTATTTGGTGGAACAGTTACATATTGCTGGCCAACGCTTCACAGGTGTTGGGGAAATATACGTGCTCACTGACATGTGCTCACATGGCATCCAGGAACTGGTGGAGAACCCTGGATGCTGATGCCTGTGAAATCTCCATCATATCCCCAGTTGGCCTTTGGAAGGTATCTGTAGCTAGTATTCGTAGGCCTACACATACCTTGGTATTCATTGGGATGGGTTCCCCTTTGTTAGTTCTGTGTGTCAGGCATGGCCGGCACAGCTCAACAATTTGCTGTACGAGGTCCCTATCCACCCTATAGCGCTCCACTGTCCCCAGCTCATGTAGCCCCTGGTAGGTTACCCTGGGTCTGTACACTCTTCTCCATCTCCTCACTGTGGGTTGATCGACAGCATTCACATCCTCACCACCCTCAGCCTCTTCAACAATTTTATGATAGCTATTGCAGCTCCTATCATTTTGCTGTTGTGAGTGTTAAAAGTTCACCACTTGTTTACACCAGTGGTGTAGATTGTGGGAAAAACCAGAGGGGAAGGTGTTTGCATAGTTTATAGTAGTGTTCTGAGCTGGGCTGGTCTGCTGCCTGTGTAATTGGCTGATTCTGATACATTTCACCTGCCAGCTAAGCTAGTTCTCCTTGATTACCTTCCTACTGCTGTTTTCCCTTCCCATTGCCTTCCTGTTTAAGCCCGGGTACGCGCTGCACAATCAGAGTGCCCACATGTGCACCCTGCTGCTATTTCCTAGTTTAACTTCTTTTTTCTTCCTGTAAAACCTGGTGCATGGTGTGCACACCTGCTTAGGCTTTGTAAAGAGTGCTAGGCAGGTTTAGACACACCCCCTAGCTTAGCACAACTAAGCTAGGAGCAAACCCGAGCCACAGGGCTCCAATCCACTTACAGTATGCCTGACACCCCCCCATGATGTCACCTAACTCCTAGTCTTGCACTCACCTATTCATACTCTTACACTGTTGGGACCTGCCTCACATGCTGGGGAAAACTGGGATTCACTATCCTTCCCCTTATTTGCATAGGATTGCCTGCTAATGCATAGTTACATGTCTCACACTGAGCCTCCCCCCTTAGCAACCACTACTCACTGGCCATGTTGTCTTCTGCCTGCCATTACCTTGAATGGCAGAATACTGATTTTTGCTTAATTTAGGTTCATTTTGTTATTTTCCCCCGATCCCGTTTGCGCACCGCTGCCCTACGCTTAAACAGCCGAGATTGGCTAAAAAAAAATAAAAGTTGATTTTGGTGTTTTCTTTTTACTGTTTGCAATGCCAGTGACCTTATACTTGGCCATTGGCATGCTTACTACATGATATTCAGCCTTTATTTGGAGCTGCCACAGCTCCATTTTGGATTTTGCAGAAATGTACTCGGTTACTAACCGAGTACATTTCTGCAGATAACACTAGTTCTGCATGGAAGGTTGCAAGCTTCCTGGATTGCAAAATCACCTAATTTGCATAGATGTCTCCTGCAAATGGGGTGATTTGCATACAAGGGCTTAGTCCGTGCAGGATTAGTGCAGGAGCGCTCATGCACGCCCCTACAGGCTGTTCCTGGATCGCACTGCAGACATATTGCCTGCTTGAGCTCCTGCACACCGTGCAAGCTATAGAGGATCCGGGGGGAGAGTCTTAAAATTCAGTAATATTTGCATCTGTAGGTTTGACATTTTTTAAAGTTATGGTTACCAATTTGTGATAAGACTTAATCGAAGAAGGGGATACCAAGGGGCTAGTGCTTACAGGTACTATAACAGGCACCCAAAGAGGAAGAAGGTAATAATAAAACACGAGCCTGTAGGTGTAAGCAGTAGCAGGTTTAATCACATAAACGCCACACAATACAAAGTGTTTTCGTCCACCAGACTTCTTCAGATGTAAAATGAATGAATGAAGGCTGTGCCTGCTTATATACCCCTCCCAATTTAATTAATAGTTAAAACAATTGTTTAATTGACACCAATTAAATCCTGCAACTAAAATATTTGTGACAACCTACCAACTTGCCACAAATACAGATGAAAGTAGATAAAAACATGCACATTTTTTAAAAGAACTTTAAAATAAATATATAAATACTAAAACCATCACAATGTGTTGGACAGATAAATAAACTTGAATCAAAAACCAACAAAAGGATCTTGCAAAACAATATATGTACTTATTTTATAGTTTTGCAGCTCTCATTTTTAAAATAGGGGCAATGGATATGTATTCATTCAGCCCTGGGAATCTATTGGCTTCCAATAACAACTGCCAAAATATTTCTCTCACCTCTATCCTATTTAACCACAGGCCCCCCTCACATCACATTACACCTTCTCTACAACAAAGAAGCCCCATTTTGCTTGGGGACATGTCAGTGTATGTTTAAACTGTTTTACTGGTTCTTGGTTCTGTGGCACCCTTTCCTTGGAGCTTTTGGCTTACAGGTACTATATTTGTAAGGACCAGGTCAAGAAAATGATGGGCTCTAGTGGATTATTTGATGATCTGGTCCAGGGAGTTCTTGTTTATGAAATCTAAGACTGTTGGTGCATTTAATACATTTCATGTGTAGTTCTCCCAGTTTATCAACGGGTAATTAAATTTACCCAGGATTCTGGATTTCCTGTTTATGGGAATTTCATCCTGTATATTTATGAATCTAACATGGTTTTCAGGGGGCATAGAGGGTCCTGTAACATGCTATGCATTGTTAGTTGGTCCTATTTAGTGAGGTTTGTATCACAATAAGTTCTGTTTGTGGATCTCTAGAAATCTGTTAAGAGGTAATGTGGTTTCTAACAAATATGGAGATGCTACCACAGTTTCCATTGGGTCTATAGGTATGATAGACACAAAACCCAGAATACAGGGAGTGATTTCTGAGTTTTTAGACCAAGCTTTTATAATAACACACACATTTGCTCCAAATGCAGGAGGGTCTCAAGGTCTGTCATTTTGTCATTTTGTTGTTTGGACTCCTACCATTGAGCAGAGGTACCTTCATATGGTCTTGTGCTTTTTTTAAGTTAAATGGGAAGGACTGTTATCAGGGCTTTATCTGAAAAGGCACTATGGGGAAGCAAGGGCTTTGGCCAGTAGGTAGAAGCTTTGGAACAACAGGTGAAAGCCATCCCCTGATGAAGCAAATAGAGCTGCCAAGCATCTTATCTCCCAAACTGACATATACTGGAGCTCCCTAGAATGACACCAGATATTTAACCAGTTGTTGAAACAAGTCATCTTTTCTTTGTTCTTCAGCATCATTTTCGTAGAAAGATGGGTTCTGCTCAATACCAGGATCTTTCCTGCATTTGTGACATGCATGGAGACCTTGGACATGTCTCCTTGTATATCTTTCAGCATTTTACACACCAAGTTGTTTATCCTCAGATGGCCCACCACCATGGCATTTACATATTTCTTTGTCTTAAGGGTCTTAAGGGCCCTTGAGTCATTGTAGATCTTGGTACCTGAAAGACAACTCACTATCACCCTATTCTTCTCCAGGCTTGTGAGTGTAGAAGTGAAATATTTGACTATGGAGCCATCAATCACTAGGGCATTTTTTATTCATTGGGTGTTTTATTGTCTTTGATTTGGAATGAATTACTTCTAGGTGACTCTTACCAATGGTTGCACCAAAGGTGTTGTGTTTGTTATTTAGTCCTAGTCTTAGTGAGTCTTTTTGGCAAAGGCAACAACTTTTTTACAGCCTAAGCATGCATAGGTGCCGGAAGCTGTTAAAGACTGGGGGGGGGGGGGGACAGAGGGTGACAGGGGCACTTAGTAAACTAAAAAGTGTAATTTTTTTATAACTATTTGCTACCACAACATAGGTTCACTTGGAGAACATTTTAAGCTTAGCCAATTCCCTTTTGGTGCTTGAATTAACATTTTCTGATTGGTCTTAGCTATCCCCATGGCTGATAATTGTATATTAGCCCTAGTGAGAACAACTTTGATCATACCATAGATAATCTGAGTGGGCCATGAACATTTTCAGCATTTAGGAACTGCCTCTATCCATTAGTGGCATGAGGGGAAATCCTGGAGTACATTTTCTATTACCCATCCTTAGATCCAAGTTGCATTTGAATATGGATGGATGAGCTTTGCTTTATTTTTATGGATAGTCTGTTCTGGAACAGTGGTAGCCTCTGTGATATATATCCATCTCTCTACAACATTCAGTTTAGATACCTGGACTGAGTATTTCTGATGGCATTTGACTTGCTGATGTTCAGTAGGTCCATCTTCATTATGTTGGAGGATGCTTTGTATGCCAGACATGTCATCTCTAAGCACTCTGTAGGATACTGAGTATAGTAATAAATCTTTGTGGTGGTCCATGCAAGACCTATTGTTTAGGACTTGTATCCTTTTAGTAAGGTATCTCTGAAGGTATTCCAATTGTTGCATAGGGCTGGACAGATACATGCCAAAGTGGGCATTATACAAAATGACTGACATAACAAGAGCTTTGTAAAGGGGGACAACATCATCTCTAGATCTAGTCACAATCAATTTGTTTATAAGCTGTGCAATATAGAAAGGCTTTATGACTCTGGGCACATGTTGGTCAAAAGTTACGTCACTGTACACACAGTTCCCAAATGACAGACAATTGGATCAGTTCTCAGAGGACATTGTCATGATTTTGACACCAGTTATTATTTGGAACAAACTTTCCTGCATGATGGTTAAGTCATTTGGGAATTCAATAACTTTTCCTAGCTTGCAATCATCTCAAACTTAGCCAGCCAAAGCTCTTTGGTATTTCCTTTTACTTTTGAGCTGTATATGCCAAACAGAAAAAGTCTCAGCACCGAACCCTAGGGGACTCCATTGGTGACTGGTCTCTTCCCCTGTTTTGATCTCCTGCATCCTGTGAGCCAAGCTGGCAATGCAGTTGGTGATGTAAGTGTTTGCTCCTACATTATTCATCTTTTGTACTACACCTGAATAGGGGATTGTGTCAAAAGTCTTGGTCAGGTCAAGGTAATGTGGTGTGAACTGTTTTACCTTCATCAATTGCTTTGGTAACAAGAATAAAGCTTAAAATTTGCCCATGATTTTGAGCTTTTCACACTTTCCTCTGGGCTGTTTTCAAACACATTTTTAGGGCCATGCATACATGTATGCATTCCTTGATTTACCTTCCTGATTTTATTAAATTATATTCCTTGTATAATACAGCACACTTGTTAGACTTAAGTTACAGCGCATTTTAAATTTATTGTTTAAACATTTTTCCAGTAGGCAATGAAACAAAAATGCATTAACTAATAATGACAAAATTGCCCTATTCAGAACATTTCCAGCATAAAGGTCTACTTCCACACACAACTGCATTTTAAATTTATTGCTTGAACATTTTTCCAGTAGGCAATAAAGCAAAATGCATGCGCCAATAATGACAAAACTGCCGTAGTCAGAACATTTCCATGATAACAGTCTACTTTCACACACAACTGCATTTTAAATGTGTTTGAACATTTTTCCAGTAGACAATGAAGCAAAATGCATGCACCAATAATGACAAAACTGCCCTATTCAGAAGATTTCCATGATAACAGTCTACTTCTACACACAATATATAAATACAGAATCACAGTAGACTGTAAACCATAGACATGTTGCACAGCTTCTTGAGCTTATTTTCAATTGTGGGGGGGGGGGCAAAAGGCCAAAAAACAGGGACATTTTAAACATTGCATGTATAATTTTGGAAAGTTGCTTGTATAAAATGTTGCTACCACCATGCATTTCACTGCCAAGTCTTGAACCATCAATACTGTGCACTACAGTCAGAGCAACATACCACTAAATTAAACCAGCAGTTTCTTGAAAGACAGAAAGCAAACTTAAATGGCTATCATATCATTTAGTGAATTCAGTTCTCATTTCTCACCATAGCTCTCAACCTCTTAGCACAAAAATATAGAACAAAGCCAATAATGGGGGAATACAGCCCCAAAACAGGGACACATTTCAAATACTGATTTTATAACCTTAGAAAATTGCTAGAATAAAAGGTTTTGTTTTACCATTCCTGGAAAACAAATAAGAAGAGAACAAAAATGTGAGGCATAAATTCACAAGTGATGGTGGCTAGGGACTTTAGGCTCTTTTTACCTGTACCCAAGGTACAGGGTTTGAGCCTCAGTACCTCTAGCTGCCAGATGTACCCTGCTGGGGATATTTTCACACACACACTTTCTGTGTTCCTCCGCTCTGCAATTAACTCCTGTCCTACAGTCCAGATGCAGCAAACAAACTCCATTCTGCAGCAGCTTCTGAATATCCCGCTTGCAAAAGCAGGAAATGCGCTGATGTCATTGCTCACAAAAAACAGCCGAGAGGTGTGGAAAGGGACAGAGGTGATCTGCAAAAGTGGGGGGGGGGGGCTCCCCCTCCCCCTGCGCTCTATGGTTCCAGCGCCCATGTAAGCATGTGATAATTTACTTAGAATTTGTGTGGCATGCTGTGAAAGTGTGTATTGCTCACAGGATGAATTTGTTTGTAAGAATAATGCCTCCATTTTGGTTAAATCCTTGCATTTATTACAAATACTGTCAAAAGCATCAGGTAATTGTCACACTGCCTGAGTATATCAAGTGTTATGAGGTTGGTAACTGACGGAAGACAAGCTAGCTGACCTTCAGTTTTAGTACAAGAGTATAGAGAATGAGTGTTTAGTAGACTCGTTTGGTCTGCTGATACTCTAGTTTAATTTCACCCTTTCTTTACTGACTACAGGAGTGCTGTCTTATGCTTTTAGTAACATAGTATGACAATGTGTTCCCATCAACCAAAAATGTTATTTTAATTCCAGTAAAAAAAGACTAATATACAGTAATGTGGCTCTATGAAGTGACAGATCGCAATTGCAGTGTAGAATAATGGAAGAATAAAAATAAAATAAAGATAGTTTCTAACACTAATATACATACATACAAATATTTTAAGCACAGGTATTAATGCCCTTCTAGCCTGCCAATATACTAGAACAGTTGTTCCCATAATAAAGTATCCAGGCGGTTCTTAAAAATATCTAAACTAGGACTTGCTTTAATGTAATTTGGTAGTCTGTTCCATGCATCAGCTATTCTCTCAGAGAACCAATTAGTACATTTCTCATTCCTATAGAATCTTATACATAGGTTATCTAATAGTTCTGTACTACTTTTTGATAACCCCAAACATTCCCAGAGGTAGTTATCACCGAATGTTCTATATACTCGAATAAGGTCTCCTCTTAAATGTCTATCTGAGTCACTGCACAAGTTCAGATATTTTAGTCTGTCATAATAACTTAAATCTTCCATGTATGGATGCCCTTGATATATTTCTGTTGTACTCTTTTCACTTTACTCATGCGTGTTTCCTTATAGGGTCTTCATATTGCTGTTCCAAACTCAAGTTTGGGTCTAATGTAACTACCAAACAATGACTTCATCATTTTTTATTTCCAAGACTTTATAAATCTTTTTATACACCCTATAGTTCTATAGCTATCATTAACCAATTGGTTGATATGATTAGTGAAACTTAGAGCTGGATCTACCCATAAACCCAATTCCTGAAATGAATTTATAGTTTCAATCACTGTGTACTGCATTAAATATTAACCTTTCAGTTTATGCCTACCAAATCTCATGTGCGTAGTTTTGATGTATTGTATTTATCAACATATTATTGTTGGTATTATTCTTTGCTATTCTTGCTGGTGCAATGGTGCAGTGGTTAGCGTTGTCATCTCACAGCAAGAGGTTGTCTGGTTCAGTTCTCATCTGGGGAGCCTTCTGTGACAAGTCTGCATGTTCTCATTGTGTTCACTTGGGTTTCCACCAGGTGCTCTGGTTTCCTCTCACATTTCAAAGACATGCATCTGTAGAGTTTCTCACCAGGCCTCCACTGAAAATGGGCTCTGTCGCAATTGGACTTTCCCAGTAGACATATGTTAAATAAATAAATTCTTCTGTGCCCAAATCGTCAGTTTAGTCAGGTTCCTTTGCAGATATACCCAGTCTGTAACACATAATCACTTTGCCCACTTTCAAGTCATATGCATACAGACTGTAGAACACCTCAGAGGAAAAGGATAGATCTGATAGATACAATCTAAGCAAGTATGGGCTTAGGATACAGCCTGTGGGATATGCTGATGGTACCTTTCAATTTCACCTGTCCAATTGCTGTCTAATACTTGCCATGTCCTATTTGTAAGCCATGCAGCTATCCATCTTATCAAGAGTACATCAATACCTAGTTGTTCTAATTTATTGATCAGTGTTTTGTGTATAACCCTGTCAAATTCTGAAGTTAAGTATATATATAAATTACATCACAGCACAATTTTTCATTCACTGCATTCCTCAGACCCTTTATAATGTTATTATACTATTATAGAACATAGTGTTACAGATGGTAATAGACCTAATTTCAACATATGCATGGTAATTTATGGTTTTAAGTCCTAACCTTTCCAATTCTGACAATAACATCCAATATTACTTAAGGGTCTATATGACTCTGAGTTTGTCCTACTTTCCTTTCCCTTAAAGACAGGTTTAATAAGTGCATGCCTCAATCTTCAGGAATCTCCCAAGATTAACAAGACTCAGTAAATAATACACACACACACACACACACACACACACACACACACACACACACACACACACACACACACACACACACACACACACACATATATAGGTATACTTCATAACATTGAAATTTCATAACATTGAATTTCATAACATTGAGACCAAAACATCTAAATCCCAAATCACTGAACACCCAAAACATTGAAAACTCAGAACACTGAAAGTGTGCTTCATAAAATTGAAAACTACAATGCATATGTAAATAACAACCTCTCCACCTATAACAACAACTAACTAACAAGCACACTTTTTACTATGTTTCTGCAGGGGGCAACCCCCCTTGCACCCCATGTGGGGGGGGGGGTTCTGCCCCCACACACCCCTGTAAATTAAATATACCAAGTCCAAGATCATACTACAGTGGAAAAAAGTTAATTTCCTAATCTCAGTGTACAGTGAGGTTAGGAAATTAACTTTTTAAAACTGTAGTGTGATCTTGGAGTTGATATATTTAATTTATGGGTGTGTGAGGAGCAGAGCCCCCCCACATGAGGGGTGTAGAGGGGCTTGCCCCCCTGCAGAAACGTAGTAGAAAGTGTGTTTGTTAGTTAGGTGTTGTAGGTGAATGGGATCTTATTTACTTGTGCAATGTAGTTTTCAATGCTATGAAGCACACTTCAGTGTTCTGAGTTTTCAGTGTTTTGGGTTTTCATATTTTTAATTTTCGATGTTATGGTCTTAATGTTATGAAATTCAATGCTATGAAATTTCAGTGTTATGAAGTAGACCTATATATATATAAATAGTACTGTAAGATCTTGTTGAAGTGTTCTCAGGTCATTATTACTAATTCTGTCTCCTCCCTGTGCTTTGGTTGGATCCAGTTTGCATAGTTCTTTTTCAGTATAATCTAATAATTTTATTTCAGAATCCGAGGTTACCCGGATGTAACTAGGACAATTTATCACCCCCTTTGTGGAGACAAACTGTTTTGCATAAGATTTTGTAAATATATCTATAATCTATTGTGTCTGACAATACATTTTAGAATCTGCACAAAGTTTATACATTTGTATGTGGTTATTCCTTCCATGCCTTATGTATCCATAAAATGGTTTCCTATTATCTTATATATTTTCTTCATTTTTTTCATCTTCTCTCACACTATGTTTAATTTGTCTATCCAGCTTGTTTATTTCAATTTTCAAAGGTGTAGTTTGACCTATTTTTCATTTGTTATATTTTTGTCTCTCACCTTTATCAAGTATCTTGTTCTTATGAAAACATATATCTTCCTGACATTGTACACCCAGATCCTGATATTAAACATTTTTATTTTATTTTTTGCATTCAAACAATATCTCTTTCAAAACTTTTCCCATTCTTTCTGCAATTTTTCCACTGAACACATCACTCCAGTTTTACATAGTGACTGTCTTGATTCCATGAGATCTATTAATAATCTTCTGTGCATTGGTTTAAATTTTAGTTTAGCAGAATTATCTAGCAACAATTTAACCTTTATAATCCCATGATGATTGCATGGTGATAACACTTGACATGAAGTATCAATAATTTATTTAGGAACACAATATCTAGTATGTTCTATTACCCGGTAGGCTTTTTTTTGCAATTTGAAGCATACACTGTAAAAATGCCCTTAATAATGTTATTGAATCGGTATTATTCCAGTCAGTTTCTGGTAAATTTAAGTCCCCAGCCACTATTATTCTTCAATTCCATGTTTCATACAAGAAATGTACAAATTCCTCTAAGTCATCAGCACTTGACTTTGGTGGTCTATACACTCCAATAATTGCATGTTCCAGGGTTGTTTTTATTGTCACAGTTGCATAATCTATAGTATTGGTGTTATCACTGAACATATAATAATCACAGGTCTCATATCTATCTTTAACACTTATCATAACACCTCCACCTGATTTTTTTTTTAGAATTTCTGTTACAGTAAAAACATTTATACCCCAACAGAACTGTTTTACGGTTATTGTTATTTAACCATGTTTCACAAAAATAAGATCAATCTTGTGGGAATGTAGCAAATTTTCCAAAAAAAGTTTATTATTAATGCTTCTAGCTTTGACAACCATCAGGGATGCATCAAATGTTGCTGTCTGTGAAATGTTTTTATCCTGGCAAAAATCATGCCCTGTGTTTGTCAAATACAGCAAAATATTTGCTGCAAAAATTCTCTTCCCTGATCTTGACAAGTGCACTCCATCCTGTCTGAACATGTGGCCAAAATTAGATTTGGATTCAATTTATTAAAATGGGATATTTTTTATGTTGGTATTTACCTCAAAAATCTTTTCATGCATGATGACCTGACTCTCCTTTTTATATGTGATTTGTAATGCATCCTAACACCTGTACAATCTGTGCTATCTAAGAGGGTTGTAAGTTCCCAACAAACAGTCAGACAGTCCTTGCAGGTGAGATCATGTGTACTCACATGAATACAAACAGATCTGTGCTTTCTAACATTAAGGTGCATTAAGGCCCATTTCACATCCTCTATTTTTGCTCCTGGCAAGCACAACACTGTTTAATGTTTATTATCTTCTCTGCAAATGTAAGTATCAGTTCCTGTCATGTGTCAACTGCCCAGATTTTAGCAGAATGTCCATATTTTTACTTTGTATTTCTGATATGTTCCTCATAAAATTTGTGGCTTTCTAGTAAATAATTGAGGATGAAAATTACTAAATAATGGCAAACATTTGAATTTCAAACTTCACCTCCTTTAGAAAATGTATGCTAAAGCAAAATCTGTTATTCTGTCAACTTCCTAAGGTTGTAAGAGCGATATCTAAAATTTGTTTCTGATTTTGGGTCTTTGTTCCTACATTATTTTTGGCTTTGTCCAGATTTCTTGCATTAAGAGGTTGGGATGTATGGTTCCTCTAATAAATGAATCTCCAATTACAAAAATATAATTTCTGACCAGATCGGAAAAATCTTCAACTTCTAATTCAGTAATATTTTGTCTGTCAGTTAATACAACAGAATTATCTTCATCACCATTAACCTTATTAATGGGTTCATAGGTTCAAAGGTGTGTACTAGGCTAATGGCCCTGTAGCCTTTACAAGCCTAGCCCATAGGATTACCCTGGCATCATGCCACCCAACCTCATTTCCCAGTGCCTCTGTTGAGTAGACCCACTGGACTGATTCCCAGGGTGAATTTTCTATTTCCCATCCACTCATCAAGATTTCTCTTGAAGAGGGCCAGTGAGGTGTTCTGCTTGACATGTATGGGAAGTCTATTCCATAGCATGGACAGTCTCTGGGTTATGAACCTGTCCCTCCAGCATGTTTTGTTGATTGTGGTAATGAGGGTGAGGTATCTGGAGCATGTGGTGTGGAGGGATTGAGATTTCTTTAGATGTAGCATTTCTAACAGAGCTGGATCAAACATGGCTTTGTAAGTCAAGCAGAGATTGCCTCTAAGTAGGCAATATGAGACAGAGAATAGTTGGAGTTTTTTGAGTCTGCCCATATAGGACAAGTGTTTAAGGCCTAGGATCCTCCTTATGAGGTACTTTTGTGAACCATCCAGTTGTTACAGGTGTCTAGTGAGGTACATGCCAAAAGGGGCATTGTACTCGATGACTGGCCTAATGAGGGAAGAGTAGATGGAGACAATGACCTCTTTCTTCCTGGATGCAAAACCCTTAGTAATGACTGATGTGCCACATAGAAGGACCTTCTGACCATAGTGGTAATGTGGTGGCCAAAAGAGAGGTTGCTGCCAACCTGTGTTCCCAGATCCCTTATAGCACCTTCTGTGTTCAGCAGACTACCATCAATGTGGTAATTCATGGGAACTGGGTTTCTCCCAAGGGGGATGACGACATATTTTTTGGCATTGAGCTTAATGCTATGGTTCTGACACCAGTTGTTGGCCTTTCTGTAGATGTCAACATCACTTGGGGAGTTAATAATAGCTCCCAACTTGCAATCGTCTATGAACTTTGTCAGCCAGAGACCCTTGGTGTTGGCCTGGACTGCAGAGAAGTAGATACCAAACAGGAGAAGACCCAGGACCAAACCTTGTGGGACTCCACTTGTGACTGGATGGCAGTCTGACTTGGAGTCAGCTACTTTCACACTGTGGGTTCTATCTGTGATCCAGTTTGCAACCCACCTAGTGATATAGGGGTTGATGTCTAGCTTGGTGAGTTTTTCTATGATTCCTGAGTGGGGAATGGTGTCAAAAGCCTTGGCCAGATTAAGGTAGGCTGTATGAACCACCTTGCCTTCATCCACAGCTCTGTTGCCTGACTCAAAGAAGTCGACCAAGTTGAGCAGGCATGATCTACCCTTCACAAAACTAAACTGTGTGGGATCCAGAGTTTGGAGATTCCCTATATCCTTGTTTATTAGGTCCATGATGATGTATTCCATAGCT
This sequence comes from Protopterus annectens, assembly GCF_019279795.1. Classification (NCBI taxonomy): domain Eukaryota; kingdom Metazoa; phylum Chordata; order Ceratodontiformes; family Protopteridae; genus Protopterus; species Protopterus annectens. The sequence goes on from NC_056727.1 coordinate 807,362,804, forward strand.
TTGCATATCAGACTCATCAGGCTAATGGGGCGATAGTTCCCAGGGTCTTTAGTCACTCCTCCTTTGTGGAGAAGGATGACTGTAGCAGTGCACCATTTAGTAGGGACAAAGCCTGAGATGAGGCTGTGATTGAACAGGGCACACAGGTGAGGTGCCAATTCACTCTGTAGTTCAATGTAGAACACAGCTAGGGATATTGTCAGGTCCCATAGAAGCTGTATTCTTGACCTTGGACAGTACTGTTTAACCTGTGCAGCAGTAATACTGGGTGTCTGGCAATCTACTCATATTGTGATTGGGCTTTTGGGGGGGGTAAAGTTGGCACTGAATCTGTCGGCCAGTATATTAGCAATATCTGTTAGCTCGGTATTGGAGGTACCATTATGCAGTAGCTGAGAGCAAATCTGGGTATTGCCATGGATATTCTTTACATAACTATAGAAGGCCTTGTGGTTGTCTTTACTATCTGCTGCAATTCATTTTTCATAGCTAGCTTTAGAGAATCTGACGAGGGATCTCAACTTTTTGTTGAGGTTGATAAGGTAGTTTTTCCAGTCTTGGGAATTCACCTTATTCTGCATCAGTTTCCTCCTTCTGTTGTAGAGTTTGTTTATGGCAGGGGACCACCAGATTGGCTTCCTTTTTTTGGAGGAGAATGTCTTGGTTCTGTTGGGTATGGCGAGATCCATGCATTTGTGTACATGTTCGTACAGTGTATTGGTGAATGATTCGGCGGTTTAGATTGCTTATTACACTTGTAAGCATGGAATTCTCATCCTGCTGGCTTTGTACATCCACAGCTTGAGGCATGTTGTCATCATTTGTTTCTCCTCTTTTTTCTTACAGTAATGTTCTTCAATCAATTCACATTCAGTTTTGGATTTTTTTCCTTTTCACCTGCCCCTTGCCTCTTTTTTTCTACCATCTCTTTGGAAAAATGATGCCTTTTTTTCTGCAGACTGAATATTTTCTGATAGAAAAATGTCACCATTCCCTGTAATCTGTGTGTTACATAATAAAGCAGTGTCTTTTTAGTATGTATTCTGTTTACAGACATTTAGTATTTTTTTTTCTTCCTTGTTATTTGTTTTTAAGTTCCTCCTTTCTTTCTTTTTTATTTTCTTCTGTATGCTGTGAATCCTCCGATTGCTTAATTATTGTATCCAGAATTCCAAAGTTGTAAGTGGCATTATCTTGTTTAGTGTGGGTTGAGTGATCTTTACAAACAATGGACTTTTATTTTCCAAAATGTGTTCTGTTTGCTCTTTGTCTAATGTTATTTATCTCATCAAGCCAGTCATTTATTAGGGTTGCCAACCATCCAGAATTCTTCCGGACTGTCCAGAATTAAGGGACACTGTCCAGAAGAACGGAAAATGCCTGTGTTGTCCAGAAAAAAATGGTGCACTGTGCACATTTTCATTTAGTTTGAAAAAATTAAATTTTTTTTTTAGGGGCGTTCTTCTTTAAGAACGCCCTTTGCGACCGGGTGCAGATGACGAAAACAGTGTCTTTGTGACTGTTTACGTCTGTTAGTACTCACTGTCTTCTGCGCATGAGGAATTTGAATTATAAAGACGACAAGACTGTTTGCTGAAAAGCCCCAGGCAAAGCATAAGTCGGTTGGTGTTTGCTCTGACTTTTCTCTAGTAACTCAATTGTGTGTGGGATTCGCTCACCATTTCCTCCACGATGACTGCTGAGATCAGTGTCGGTTGGAATCCATGGAATCTATGTGGCTTGGATTGTACTGCTGAGCATCTCAACACAAGGTAAGCAGACCCCAGTGGTCCCAGCTTTTAATGGGTTTCATTGGCCAAACGTACCTGATTCTGTAGAAATATGTCCCTGATAATTTGAAAGCTATGTATGAACCTATGTAGAACATGTTGTTTAGACACCGTATCCTTTTAGTAAGATACCTCTGTGGTGTTCCAGTTGTTGCATCATTGCATGTGTCTGGACAGCGAAATGTCATGGGGGCGTTATATTCAATGGCTGGCTTAATGAGGTTGAGTAAAGCATCAAAAATATTCAATAATCATTGTAAAACTAGTTGCAATTTTAACACTAGAATTATAACCAGAAATTACATTAATTGTAAAACAATGATGTATGGAAAGTGTATCAATGCATTTTAACTTTAATCATGCAAAGACTGTTTTTTTATTAATGAGGTACTCCAATGGGGCAAGCCTGTTTTTATGCAGCTGCACGGGATCACTGTCTGGTAACCTGACTTGCTTAATGACTGAATTAATCAAACTTTGGGCTAAAAGCTGAAGCTCCACAAGATTTCGTAGCCTTAATTTTCTCTGTTAAACACTCACTTTTCTGTTTAATGCACAAAAGAGTATCTATCACATATTAAAACTGCCTTGCACAAAGTCTCTAAAACACTGGCGAATGCAGAATACGGCTATATCGGTTCAACGTGTGTAGTGTACCCTGTTCATTTTAACAGTGCAGTGGCTTCTGGAATCATTTTAAAATGCTATATATTCGCTTTGAAAGGTACTAAAAAGCCAATGCTGTTTTCCATTTTTTAAATACTACATGTTACTTGTCAGTGTAAAATGTTTTTATTGCTCTACAGAGTGGTTATCCCACATTCAAGCTTTACGTTTTAGTTATCTGTAACTCCGCTTTACAGCATTCGGAATATTCTACTGGCATTGTTATAGAACAGTAGCCTTTCCAGGGGAGGCAGTTGCCTGATCGGGGTCCTGCAGTAGCCTTGGCTGAAGATTTTGCATTTTCTGTGCAATCATTTAATTGTATTTGCCAGTCATCTGCGCACATCGATGCTTTCATTGCTGTTTATTCAGTATGTGCCTACTGTATCTGCCTTGCAAATTGTGCATTTCCATAGCAGGGGGTGGACAGGTCACAGACAGCAACACTGCGGCACATGTAAGTTCTGTGTTTTTTTTTCCCCTCAGCTCATACTGTGTTGTATTTTAATGGGGCAGCCTGGGTGCTGCAGTCCTGAGTATGTCCTCCTATGATGCCTAGTAGTAACTATGCACCTGTTTTCAGTTTGCCATCCATTTCCTAATGCAATATTACTGGCAGCTTACCATTTTTTAACGTAACATAGGCAATCAATTCTTCGAGGGCAGCATGCATTGATCTGTAGATGAAACACTGAAATATAAAATTGTTTGCTAGCAGCAACTTTTCATTAGTTGCAGATCTATTTAATGTGGAATTTACATGTTTTACTTCTGCATTCTGCAGAGATTGTGCATATCGACTGATATTGGTGGATTTTAATGACATAAGTATGAGTGGCCATTTTATGGTTGAAATGTTCTGAATTGGGCAGTTTTGTCATGTGCTTTGTTTCAATGCTTACTGGCAAAATGTTTACAACTGTAAATTTAACACACAGTCTAACAAGTGGTGCTGTTACTGTCATCACATCATCGCTGTCAAAAATAATAAGGCTTGTTGAGGGCAATGTGTTTGTGTGTGTGTGTGTGTGTGTGTGTGTCTAAAAGCTGCAAGTTGAACGTTAGCCATATGTTTTTCATTCGCTTATCAATGAGAAATCAGAAGTGTACAGAAAAGTATCTACCATTTTTGAGAGGTAGTTGGTATATGAAAAGAGCACCTATAGCATTACTTCTGCCTGATTACTGATGAGGCTTGTTGAGCAGCAGTGTCTATCAAAGAGAAATATGGCTATCTTATTTATGTGAAGACTTCACTGTCACATCTGATGTACCCTCTCTAAAGGGGCATGCATAGTCATCTGGGACAGTATGTATGTGGTGTTTTGTACTCAAGTACCCCAGTAGAACTCTCTGGATTTTAGTGTGAATTGGTTTAAGGGAACTAACATATGGCCATTTTCATATGGTTAACATATCCAACATTTTAGAGAATTGTGTTGCCACAGCCTGGAAATATATGCTATTTAAGTATATCAGTAATATGCCAATTTTGTTTCATTCGAGATTCTACATGAGCATGAGCGTACCAGTCTTAAAGTTGTGATGGCTGCTAATTCATGTCTGCTAGCTGTTATTATGTATTAAAATTTAAAACAATCAGGAAGGTAAATCAAAGAACTTTTGCTTGGCTTTAAAAATGTGTGCAAGGGGCCTATGATTTGAAAAAACCCAAAGGTAAACTTAATCCACCACTGGCCAGATGCATTTTCTTTGAATGTAGGTTTCAATGTTTCAGTGAATGTGAGTTTTAAAGGCAAAGAAGTATTAAAGCTATGTCTGTTTGGGAGAGACTGTATTGCTTGTTTAGCAAATGGCTATTGGTGTTTGTGCTGTAAAATTCGAAATAAAAGTTTTACATTAAATCCAAGTATCTGTAATCATTGTAGAAGTAAAGCTGAAAACAGTATGCACACAAAGTTTTGAACAGTATTTATGGCAACTGGGGAGAAATGGAGAGAGAGCCAAGTAATGGGACACCGGAATGGCTGCGTCTGTGTGTGTGTGTGTGTGTGTGTGTGTGTGTGTGTGTGTGTGTGTGTGTGTGTGTGTGTGTGTGTGGGGTACCGCATGCATGGGGGGGTGCATGTGGGAGGGGGGGGTACTGCATTTTGCTTTCATGTACATGTCCAGAATTTCTGACATGAAAAGTTGGCAACCCTATCATTAATATATGTAACATCAGTTCTCAAAGCCTTGTCAATTAATTTGCACAAATGCAATTGTCATCAGTAAGTCCAGATTTACTACTAATAATGGTAAGTAAATCATCCAAGTTTTGACACGAGGGACACAGATCACCAGTGTTATCAGGTGTTACCATTAAATATACATAGCATTTATTTCACTGTACAAGAAACTTGAGCTTTAGCAAATCATTAATGGCATACTCATTTAAGGAATCCATATTTGGCTGCAAATGAATAAAGAATTCTAAAAGAACAGAATAATCAGAATCAGTTACCACAAAATTCAAAGAAAATTTAAATTAACTTCTATGAGAAAAATCATGCAAACAATATAGAACTAAATATTAAATTAAGTATAGTAAAACTGTTGCAATGACTGTACAAGTTGTATACAGTAATGTGTCTCAGAGGATTAACAGATTGTTCTTAACTACAGTGTAGAATAATGGAAGAATAAATATAAAAATGATTAATAACACATTAAAAAAACAGTCTGGGCTCTGCTTATGTTAGAGGCAGATATTGGAGTTCAGCTTAAGCACAGATGCACAAAGTTGTGTGCTGCTGAACTTCCCACTGAGTATGAGACTATCTAAGGTTGTTAGGAGAAAAGAATGAAACTGAAAGTGCCTATGTCTATCAAGTACAGGCTCGTGTGGTGGTGTGCGGCGCATCACTCAGTACAGTGTAACCAAGCTAAGAAATCAAAGAGCCAATGAAAAAAACAGATTGTGGCTTCAGCCAATGGTACTAACTTCCCAGAAAGAGCAGGAAAATATGCCCTGCTACAGAATAATCAATACTAGGTCCTAGACAGCCACACACTTGGCTGAAACTGTAATTACATTTCAAAGCTGGTTTAAATAGGGTAAAAAACAGTGGATGTAAGTACCAAGTAACACTATAGCAGTAATAAATCAGCCAGTCTGCTACAGAAATGCAGGTGATCAGTTCTTCAGCAAATGGTTAAAAATGCAGAAACTGGTTAAAAATATTTTCAAAATAGAAGTCAATGGGCCTTTTGCCACTATTGGCCAGTAGTTGTACCTGCTACCTGCCAATAGATGTAGCTATACCCTGGAAAAATATGAATCAGTTTCATTTCATCACAGCTTTTTCTACAATATTTATTGTTTTGTATGCATTTGTGGTTACAAATGTAAACGTTCATGCTCATAGAAGACAGCATTATTCTGGTCTAGCTTTATATTATTTTGATCACAGGTTGCCAAGATTTTTTACTGTTATGTTAATATTGCTTTTTGGGAACTGTGTGAATTTTGTTATGTAATGTTATTTGCTTTATACATATGCAGTCTAACAACGAGGTGTTTTAAGGCTGTTTAGGTATGTCTAACTTGCTTTGGATGTTTTTTTATGATTGTTTTCATGCTACAGGGAAAGTATACTTAAATATGGAGTTTTACTGTTTGCTTTAAACTGATGAAGGCATTTTCAAGCTCAAACTGGTCTTTTTATACTGTGGTCTCTATTTGGAATAGTGATTTACTTTGCAGCTAGTTCCTGATGTTGAGTTGTTCCATGTGAACACTGTAAGATTAGAGTTCTGGTTCAGCCTTGGCGTTATAAGAAATGTATCGGAATTGTTTTATTTGGTAAAGAAGTAAAGCATTGCATTGTAGTCAGAAAATAAATATAACGAAATGTCAATCTCTAAATCCTAAGTTTTTTTTTAATTCACAGTTTTAAATATATATATATATATATATATATATATATATATATATATATATATATATATATATATATATACACTGTATTTGATAGCATGAAATGTATGCACCTTCTAAATGGAGTCTTTGTGCATGGTAAAAATGTAGTAAGGGACTTATCAGAATAATAGGAATATTTCTGTAATGGAATTTAAGGAATGAGTTTTCAAGTTATTACTTACAGGTTCATGCCCTGGCAAGATAATGCATGATGCTTAGAAATACCTTCTGGTTAACTTGCTTGCTGGTGAACTACCATCTGCATACTGCATTCCTCAGACCCTGTATAATGTTAATAGATTCTGTATAGCATTTTGGTTTTCTTGTAATTGTATGATACATGACATGGGCAATTGCTGTTTTAGATGTAGCATCTTCATGAGTTAATGTGTTTCACATTCTTTATTGATATACCTCATGGTTTATGACTGTATACATCATAATTTAGACACATGCTGCAGATTGCATCTCAGACACACACACACACACACACACACACACACACACACACACACACACACACACACACACACACACACAGTATCCCATTCATGTATATAGTGTGAGGTAGTACTCAGATACACAGTAAGAAAATACTAGTAACTGTTTCACTTGGTAACAAAATAGTATGCTGGATAACAAACTAGTATGCTGTATAATACTCCATCCAGGGCTTCGTTGTCATTTAGTCAAATCCAACTCTTTGTGACCTCAAGGACATTAGTACATCTGTCTGTCAAGTACTACTTCTTTAAGCTTTTGCAAATTCATATTCATTACTTCAGAAATGCTGCCCATCCATCGTGGTCTTACTGTTATTCCTTCCAGTGAACAGTCTGGATTTGACTTCCTTATGTATTAATTTATTCAGTCTTTTTACAGTTCATGGAATTCTCAAAAGTTTTCTCCAGCACCGCAATTCACAACCATTCATTTTCCACCATACAGCCTTTTTATAGTTGAACTCTCACAACCAAGTTATTACTGGTAAAGCCAAGGCATAAAGACCTTTGTTAGGAATATGATCTTTTGGCAGTTTAAAATCTTATTTGGATTTGTCAAAGCTTTCCTTCTAAAAAGCAAGCATATTTTAATCTCATGGATACAGTTTCAGCCTGCAGATGTCTTTGAGACTAGGAAAAATAAAATCTTTCACTGCCTCCACTTCTTCCCCACCTATCTGTAAATAGTTGATAGGAATAGGTGGTATAATTTTATTTTTCTATGTTGAGCAGCAAGGCAGGTCTTGCACTTTCTACTTTCACCTTCATCAACAGGCTCTTCAGGTCTTCCTCACTTTCTGCCATTTAGAGTGCTGTCATCTGCATATTGTTAGTATTTCTATTTTCTCCCAGCAATTCAGATACCAGGCTACCAGCATCTGATTTGTCTAATCATCAGTATATAAATGGAATAAATATGGTAACAAAATAACAAAATACAGCCTTCTCATACTCCTTTCCCAAATTGAAACCAGTCAGCTATTCCATATTTGTGTCTATCTGCGGCTTCTTTTTCTTTTCCTGCATTCCTCTGCACCTTGTAAAACCAGCTGGTTGGACATCTGACAGTTGTTAGTCTATTGTGCTGCAGTCTAACTTGCAGAATTTTGAGCATTACCTTGTTAGTATCTGAAACAAATTCAGCTGTTCAGTAATTGAGCTCTGTTTAGCATCACTCTGTTTGAGATTGAATATAATGTGACTTTTTCCAATCTAATGACACTATCATGCAAATTCCAAACACTGTAGCAACATCTTTTTGCAGGGCTTCATGTAATTCAGCTGGAATTACATCACTTCCTCTTATCTTGTTATTTTCAAGGCTTTCTAGTGCCTATTTAACTTCTCTCTCCAAGATGTCTGATTCTAGATCAGAAAACATACCATCAATATGTATCAGAGGTGTTAGGGTCCTCCTGATATAATTCTTCTCTTTATTCCTGGAACTGAATTTTGTGTACACCATTTCTTTTTTTGTTTTGTTTTTGCTACTCATCTTTGGGCTGAGGGGGGTGCCAGTTTGAAGAACTGCACAATATGCTAGATGACCCAGATATCATGCTGTACCTGATTTTGCATAACATCTCTGATTTTGCCTCATATTTTTGTCCTATCATACAAATTCTTATTTTTCTGGTAAAGACAATGAGGATTACCATCAGCCAATAATGTCAGCCATCAGAATCCCATACCTTATTATTCAGAGAATATATATTCATATAAACTCTGTTTCACTGTTAACGTTTTAGGTCAGTTGGAGTAATATTTAAAAATCGTCCCTTATTTTGAGCCATTGTTCCCTCCCCGCATTATTTATGGCTTTGCCAGAATTAAAGATGTTGAGAGCCGTGTTAGACACATGTATGCATAACATGAGTTAGAGATATCCTGATCACTGCAGATGGAATGTTGAGTGTAAAGCACAAATTATTAATGATTTTGTAGACCTCATTTAGTGTATTATGCCCAGCTGTGAAAAGCTTACCTTTTCAAACAGTTAAGAGGAGCATAGTAGGAGTGATGTGTAGCAGAAGCCATAAAGAAAGAGAGAGAGAGAGAGAGAGAGAGAGATTATAGGGACTTATCATTTATAATCTTTAACCAAAATGCAGGGTAGACATGCTAAGGAGAGAGAGAGAGAAAGAGAGAGAGAGATTATAGGGACCAAAATGCAGGGTAGACATGCTAAGGATTCTTAAGTATTTCAAAGATATCTATGCATGCCAAATGACTACTTTTATTCAAAGAATGATAGGTATAAGAACAAGAGGTCATAATTTGCGGATGCAGGTTTCACTATGAAAGGTCAACTCACATGATGCAAAGGTCAGCTCACAAGATGCTGAGGACCTAAACTGTCAAACACAACATTTCAAAAACCACAATAATGAAAACTGAATCTGTAAGTGTTATTTACTTTTTTTATTTTGTTTGTAAAGAGGCAAGCACCCTGTGCACTCAAACATACATATGCCAGCTTCAAGGCCTACAAACATAAAAAGGGTGAAATCTCCCAAAAGGAATCACTGCTAATATATACACATAAACAGTACCAGCAGTGATTTCCAGTAAACAGTAAACAGTTATTGGCATTTTGTAGTGTGTGTGTGTGTGTGTGTGTGTGTGTGTGTGTGTGTGTGTGTGTGTGTGTGTGTGTGTGTGTGTGTGTGTGTGCATTTGCTTCAGTTGCCACCTCCCTTGCTTTTGGATATTTACTAGTATATATATATATATATATATATATATATATATATATATATATTCACACACACACACACACACACACACACACACACACACATTCAAATCATATGAATGAAACAATGATGTGAGTGTTAACATACAGAAGAACTTTAGGTAATTTAATAAAGAACACTAAAACAATAAAATAATCAGCATGTGTTGTCTGCAGAGCCTAACAAAGTACACGTTATATGCATATAATATTTCAATCTAATAATCAAATACACTAAGTATTATTGTTTACTACCAATAGCTTTCTGCTTAAAAATAACACTTTTTTTTCTTCTGACTGTGTTCTTATACATGTGCAAAAGCAGTCTGTATTGATTTCACACTGCTGTGTGAACAGAAACCTAAATTTGTTTTGGGAATAGAATTGCAGCAGCTCTGACCTTATAAGTTGCCTTTTTTGCTGTGCTGACTTTATTGCATTCATCCATATGTGTAACTGACATTCTGAGACAGATGCAATGTGATCTGCCCTTATGATATCATTGAAGTTGACACAATTTGGTAGGCACTTTAGCTAAAGTGTGAGGAAAATGGAATGTCTCTATTATGAAAACATTTGGCTCTGACTTCTAAACAGAAGTATTTTTCTATTAAGTCAAGTGCCCTTTTCCTTGGCATTTGTACTGCCTCTTGCTTTCGAATTTCTTCACATGCCACCATTCATGTACTTGAATGACTCTGAGCTATTGTGACCTGTGTCAAAACACAGCTTTCTTTTGCAAGATGAATCCATTCCAGTCACGTTGCTGTAATCTCATTGATCCGCAGTATTAAGCACTTGCCTGAAGAAATGCGGCTGTCTATGAACATGGTTTAATTTCAAAGTTTACTGGATTTTGGTAAAAACCCTGAAGTCCAAAATCAGACTTATCTTAGAAACAGTAGTAGCATCATAAATCAGCAAGACAAAAATTGATAACTACATAATAGTTGTAATTTCCGAGATAGTGGTACATAGGGATAAACATGTAGTTTCTTATTACTTATTCACCCATATGAAATAATATGACAAAGTTGTTTTAACTGCAAGATCATTTTTCAAATGTAAACAATTAAAATTGTTATCCAAATTAAATTATATTTTGCATGCTTTAAGTATAGTTATGTTTGCATTTGTGTGACATTGGAAATGCATTATCTGATAACTTGATGCCCTATTATATCAAATATAGCCAGTGTTTTTGCTGTAGTTAACATTTTATTATTACAATTTCCATACAAGCAATTTTGGTATATTTTTTGTCAACTATGCTGATGTCATTACAAAAATATTTCTTAGACAGCTAGTATATTTTCAGGTATTACATTAGGAGATATTAAACACAGATGATAGGGTAATAATTCTAAAGTCTGAGTGCTAGAATATGCATTCTGCCAGAGACTGGATTACCGCCTTTTCACATGTCCAGACAGGGATATTTCTTACAGAAAATGAGAAA